>NC_028451.1:38002145-38047500 GCF_000263155.2 Setaria italica | reverse complement strand
CAGTGGGGGGGTCATGGGTCTGTGTCCAAACAAGAATGCATTAAGAGCATCAGACCAAAAGTAAGAAGCTGCCATCACTAAAGGTTAATTCCGCTCCATTTGGGACAGGGATAGATTGATGCATTGGCCGATTTTGAGCTAGTCCCATTGAACCCTCTTGGGCGCGGCTATCCGTTGGTACCATTCCCTCCAACCAGGGGTTTCATTCGGCCAAGACCTAAAGGTGCCCAACCAGTGATCTAGGTCCATAGTTGATTGTTTGAAGGGGATCCTATGGGTTTCCAAATGGGGGGGGGGACGCTGACATCATTTCACAACATAGCAACAATATCAGACACTAAGTCAACCAAATTAGGGTTTCCTGATCATTCCTGAGGTTTGTTGTCCAATACACATTGCTTGGCAGAATAAGCAAACCATTCTAAAATAGCATGCATTAACAATCTAACATGCAACAAGCCAATGAAGCCAGGCAATCTGAGAACTTTTGTTGCCAACAAATAGCAGAAGGATCTGTGTTTCCAGAATGGAATTTCTATTCTTGATAGTATACTTACAAGTTACAACAGCCATCATCCCAAGCATATCAAACTCATAGTTTTGCCTAAGTACATATGTTTGGACTTTGGAGTATGGAAAAAAATTAAAATATAATTCCAATCATCCACTGTCCCAATAGATTGGATTTCAAATGGCAATCCCATATGGCTTTTTCAGATAAAAAAACTCAATTATGTTGGGCAAATCTAGATCAGAAATGACCGTGGTGCACACTGTCCATTGTACTCGTATACTCCTATAAAGAAATGTATACAATTTTAGAAGTACTCAGTACTGAAGTAGTACATGGTCAAATTGAGTCAACTACAAGCATTTTTTTCTTCACCCTTGTGCGTGTGCACAGTGAACCAGGGACAGTCAGTGTAGCTTCACCCCTGGTAGGATTGGCAGGTAAGTTAGTTCTTTTGCCTCCAATCCAAAGGACTACAGTTGACCTTCCTCTATCCAAAACCATTCTTCTGGTTGGATGGGCACGTACCACAACTGATTATGAAGAACAGTGGGATGTTGCAATACCTTCTCTTGCTATGGCACTGCCCATTTACTCATCTAATCTCGCCTCACAAAGAATGCTTTTGAAAATATTTCCTGAAAAAATAGGCATAGTATTCTATTGACATGCACATATCAGCAGTCAGTAGGATAAGCACTGGTGTAGCATACCAAACACAGCAGCCTCGGTGGAGGCGAAAGCCTGGACGGCGACGTCTGTGGATGCCGCTTCCTCGTTGGAGGCGTCCTCTTGCATCTCTTCAGCCTACCTGCTGGATGCTGCGGGTGAAAACCCAATCCTTTTTGGGCTGGCGTTGATGGCACCATTGGTGTCATGACCTTCTTCAAGGCATCGTCAGGCAGACCCAGCAGTGGTTCGACATCCCTTGCTGCGATCGTCAGCTAGGCGTTTTTCATCTTTCTTTTCTTCCCAAAAAGAAAAAAAAAGAAAAAAAAGCTAGTGGTGTCACGGTGGTGGTGTTCAGTGGAGTGGAGGCCTGACGATGATGCAGTAGTGATGAGGTTAGTTGTGGTGAAGTTGAGAAGCTCGGCGGAGCGAAGACTTTGCGCGGCACGTGTTGACGTCCCAATCCAACCGGCCAGTGACGCTTATTGAGTTGAGTGGTGCTTTGTGTTGTGCGGCTTATGTTGATGTCCCAATCCAACCAGCTGATGTTGTTTGTTGTTCTGTCCATTCTGGACTTATTCTTCTTTTAATATAATCGGCAGCTCTACTGCCTGATTTGTTTCAAAAAAAAAGAATTATGAACTGCTTAACAACCGAGACACACAACACATGGTCACAATCCCGGTTGGAATACTGGGTGTGGCATCAGGTGAGACCACCAAGTCAAAACGAAAATGTAGCCATTAAGGTCAAGTGCTATTACCACCAAACACATGGCAAACTCATCACCACAAATATCCATGCATGCTGTGGATGTCAACAATCCACCTAGTAACAGAACCTGAAATTTTGTGTACAGATCCCCTACGCAACCACTATGAGAAGACCTTACGAATCTATTATGCGGAGAATGACTTGTTTCATAGGCAAAACATGTAAACATGCTTCGTGATCCCAAGAATAGGATAGGACTCGATTTTAAGTGGGGGATTTAAGCCAACTCAGGGGAATCCGATCAACCCCGTGCCCTATAGGTACACACCTTTCTGAATTTCTGAAATAACCACCCAAACAACTCCGAGAAGTTCATCACTATCAATGGACACCAGAGTACTGCTAGAATGTTTGGGTTTTTTTTTCTCTCGGTCGGAAACTTGTCTATTTGGACTAGTACCCACCTCATGACATGGCCAATGACTTTCACGTCTGCTACCGAAATGGACCGAAACAGACAGGATGGCCAGAATCGGGTAAACTGGGACAAAATTGAGCAACTAAGCGTCTAAGCTGGACACTCAGTCACTCAGAGACATCCACCACGCGAGCACGCAATCAGGCAATAAATCCCCAAGATCTCAGTGCCCAGTCGACCAATTAGAGCAACCATCGCGCGGTGTGCCACTCCAACGGAGCAGCGCTCTCGCCCGATCTGCGAGAGGGACGAAGAGCTCCCACAAAATAAGGGGGGGAGCGGGGAGCGGAGATCACCTTCTCGTCGCAGGGCCGGCAGAGCGCTGCCTCGTCGGCCGCGCAGAAGAGCACCGCCGGCGCGCTCTCGCACACATCGCAGATCGTCCGCATCCCAGCGCCGCACCGCTCCCGCCGCCCGCGTCATCGCCCCGCCGCCATCCGAGCGACGAAACCGCGGCTCCTCCTCCCCCGCCCCGCGCCGCTGCCCGGCGATCCCCTCCCAGCGCTACGTACGGCCCGCGGCGGGCGACGGCGGCGCCGGAGGGAGAGATGTGGACTAGGAGGCGGCAGCGCAGCGGAGAAGCCACACACACAGGAGTTTGGACGAGGAAGGATGTGGCAGCGACTCAGCGAGGAGGCCGACACGGCGGAAGCTGTTGTTTGATTTGGTCATTTGGATGTGGTGGTGGTGGGTGCCTCGGTGCCGGGCCCACGCTTCTCGAGCCATCGTACTTCGCAACGCTCCTAGGCGCGGTCCATGCGCTAACCAGCTGAATCAGAGCAGGCGACGAGTGACTAGCTTCGGTGGGTCTATGAACCCGGGCTCAGACGACTCGGAAACCGAGAGGGGCCCAAATACTAATTGATGCTCTAGGCCCGCTTCAGCTACAGAGAACACCATCATGAACGTCACCGACAGGTGGGGTAGGATTTGGTGGGGGCAAGAGATCTGCTGCTTGTACTAGGAGTGGACGGCTGGGTGGGAGTTAGGTCTTGTTTAGTTCCCAATTTAGGAGTGCCAAAGTTGGGAGTTTATCATAAATGCGTAACTGTAGCATTTCGTTTGTATTTGTGAATTATTGTCCAAAAATTGACTAATTAGGCTCAAAAGATTCGTCTCGCAAAGTACAACAAAACTGTGCAATTAGTTTTTGATTTCATCTACATTTAGTACTCCATGCATGTATCGCAAGTTTGATGTGATGGGGAATCTTCTTTTTGCATAGTGTCAAAGTTGGGATTTTAGTGGAAACTAAACATGGCCTTAGTTGGGTTTTGGATATGGGGATTTTAGGCGGGGGTGGGCCCGCGAGAGGCGTCCGCCACAGAATAGAAAAGGGGCGGGATTTTGGGGTTGTGGCTCCGAATCAATTGCTTGGCTGCTCTGCCGCCAATGGCCTTCCGTGCCTTTTCTTTTCCACCTGCCTTGCGGCCGCGGCCAGCGTTGCGCCTCCGTGCACCGAGTGCATGGGCTGCCGTCAACTCAAGCCATCCGATCGCCGGCACGACCCGTGTCGCTCGGATAGTTGGATGTGAGAGCAACTCGCACACGTCAGAGGTCATACTCACAGCTTCGACTGCGAGTGCCGTGCCGTGCCTGCGTGTACTCTCATCCCAGTACGGTTAAAAGAAATCGCACCCTGCGACATAAACTGAGGGCCTGTTTTGGTTTCAGATCTTTAGCTCCTAAAATTTTTTAGCCAATCTTTTAGTTCATGAACTAAAATTGTTTGATTTTAGTAATTAAAAATTACTAAAGGTAATAAATGTTGTGGCAAAAGAATCATGCTCTCCCTTAATGTCCTGCTCCTCCTCTGCCTGCCACATCTTTCGAGGATGTGCGGAAGCCACCTGCAACGGAGGAAGCTACCTGACCTTGTTTTTTAGGAACAAGAGCCAATCAGGATCGGTGAGTTCCGCCCATTACTATCCTCTCGCGGATTGTTTCAGATCTAGGACCATCGCCGTTGGGGCACACGGAAGAAAGCCCTGTCCCTGCGTTGATGGTGCATGCGCTAGCTCCACCGAAGGCGCGTACAGACTACAGAGAGGGTCGGTTCTCTGCTTTGCGTGGTTGACGCCACGCCAAACTGATCAGAACGCGATCAGCATCACTCATGCGCACAAGCGCCCCTGAACCACATGAGCACACGGCACAACGAGCCCCCCGTTCTTGTGGCGAAGCTTGACGGCCTTTTCCTGGTTCTCGCTTCCTCCGGAGGACAACGACGGCCGGCAGGACGTACGCCGCAACGAGATGCGATCCACCGGGTGGCCGGACAACGATCTCGGAACGTTTCCGTTTCAACAACCACGACGGCGACCGGAATCCAAACGACGTCCAGCCAGCCGGATATCGGACGCAAATGATGGATGATCTAGAAGGACTGAAGGAGCACTCAAGTGCTAGCTATCTGGAGCTCTGGACGATTCTTCCCTCACGGTCACAGAGTCGTCACACAGTTTCAGAGAAAAAGACCGGGGAGATCGCCGGCGGCCGGATCTTGCCATCGGGGAACCGGGCGGCGGGCGCGGGGAGGAGAATGGACGGACGTCGAGGCGCGTGCGGAACCGGAACGAGGTAGCGGGCTTCCATTGGGCCGAGAGGAAATAACTGGGCTTTCCTTAATTTATTCTGCAAAATGGGCTTTGGTAAAATTGCCTTGGCCATGCAACCCTGCGCTTCTCGTTTCCACACTCCTCTTCCTCGTCTCCTCTTCCACGGTTCAGGGGACGATCCAAAGGCGGCGGCGGCGGCGGGCACTGAGCTTTCCGGCATGGCCATGCGGTTGGCGGCGGCGGCGGCGTTCGTGCGGCGCCTGGCGCCAGCGCGCCATCCCGTCGCCGTCCCTGCGGCAGCTACTGCGGCGGAGGCGGAGGCGGTGACTTGCGGGCGCGGGGACAAGAAGACCAAGCGCGGGAAGCGATTCAAGGGCTCCTACGGCAACGCGCGGCCCAAGCGGGAGAAGAAGATCGAGCGCATCAAGGACCGCATCGAGGTGCCCCGCTCCACACCCTGGCCCCTCCCCTTCAAGCTCATCTGAGAGGGGGACTCCTCCCCCCATCCCCCTCGGGTCGCGAGGGTACTAGGGTTTACTGCGACAGTTACTGCTTCTCCGTTTCCAATTAGCTGTGCGCCTGCACGGGCGTGTGTTTTTACTTGGTTGTTTCTCAAATTACGTGGTGTCAGATATGTACTGTCGAACTGCTGTGATTCAACTTTGGCTAATGCAATCCTTATGGATGAATTGAAATATGTTTATCTTCCACCATTCAGTTGATGTATTCTGTTATCTGCATGCTGAAAATTGGAAAAATGAATTGATCGTTTATTCATTCAGACACTGATGATGTTCTCTATGCCCGTCAATAGAAATGTCCAAGGATATCAGCTTAGACTGGATTTTCTCTCTTTTTCGATGCCATTCAAATGAAGTCGCAAAAGTTGCCGAGTAACTGGTCTGGTATGTCGAAGACGACAAATCCAAATTATTGTTGTATCTTGAATTACATGGTGTTCAAGATACACTAGAAAATCTAGCGCGCGGCTTTGCCACGCCTTTCTATGGTTTTGGCCAGTGCTACCATGTTAGAGGTACTTTTATCATTTATCTTTTATGTAGCAAATAATATACTGGAAGTGTTTTGATCTTGGTATATATTAGATATAGTAGTTAATAAATACTTGGCGCCCATCTCTAGCTTCTTTAACTTATTCTATATCCATTGATTTTTTTCATCTAACGGCTGTCATAGTGTGATGACGTGGCAATCCCTGGCCCGAACTTGAACCCAGGATTCGGTCTTTAGAGATGTGCTTATTATACTACAATTTATTTGTAAAAGTGCAATTTACTGTATGAGCATCTTATCCTTTTTGCTCTGCAATTGTGTGCCCTCTTACAGGATAACTGTCAAAGAAAAATGATTTTCTCTTCCTCCCCAAGCCTCCTCTCTCCTTTCCCTTTTGCTGTTCTTCATCGTGACACGAATTCTCTCTGATTTTTTATCATTCACTATCATACTGTGCCACAGAATTGATCCAATCGAAGCTGAAGCACGAGGGTTTGCTAAATATGCATACTCTCTTTCACTGAAGCACCTGTTCCCCGCCCCACAAGTAGCCAAGCTGTTTCTGAATAATATTGTCAAACTGCAGGGAGTGCCCAAGCGTTGTGTCTGATAGAGATAAGATCTTTACCAGTGCTTTGTGGACTGAATTTTTCAAGTTCCTTGACACTAAACTGCAGCTCAGTACTGCTTACCATCCCCTTGTCAATCAGTGATTCCTTGTGCTGCATTCGTCATGATTCACCCCAAAAACAGATGTAGTGTATGGCTTTAGCTGAGTTTTTGTGCAACACTTCATTTCACACTGCACTTAGGTGTTCACCTTTCAAGGCATTGTATGGTGTCATAAGGGGCTGTTCCTGTTTTGTCTGAAACCATGCACAAATACACTGCTGAAATGTTACACAAACGAAATCATTTTCCAGACTTGAAGGAACAGCTGTTTGGCTCAAAACTGGTCTGATTGTCACTTCCAAGATTGAGAGAAGATTTTCTCTCAAGCTTCAGTCTTATGCTTAATCCTTGGTTGGCCACTATCCATTCCCCAATTTGGCAGCTAGCAGGCCAGCAAGGGCACAAGGTAGGTGCGCGGCAAGCGGCAGCAAGTGGGCACCAGGCAAGCCCCAGTGAAACAGCCAGAAGCCAGGAGGTGACAAACCCCTAATTCCTCAGGGAAACAGCATAACTGGCATGCTATTGTGAACTTTCCTTATCTTTAGATAGAATACTTTCCTTTTTGGCTTGAGAATATCCAACTCCAAAATCCTGGATCCACCACTATGCACCTTGCCTCCTGCCTAGCTCCTTTCACAAAGAGGTTGCCTGTCAAAGATTCATGATCAAAAGCAGCAAATTTGCCTTAGATTACAGTTTTGTTAATTTGATAATAAAATATAAATTCCCAATTTGTTTCTTGAAATGTAATGTTCACATTATGTATCACTACAACTACAAGATGGAGTCACACAATTGAAGTTTCCAAACTTTGATCACTATATGTACACAAACTTCTATACCAGGCAATTGAAAATAACATTGATAGATCATCATCCACAATATTGTCAAGTTAATTCTGCTTATCATAAAAATATGCTTGTAAAGCACAACTTATGATGTCCATAGTTGTATTTGGATAGTAACTAGCACTCAGAAATTTAAATCTATATATTTGCAGTAATGTTACATGCTACTTGTGCAAATAAAATACCTTCTTAGGATTGTTAAACGGTATTCTAGGGGTTGGAATTTTCCTTGTGCATAGGCAGGAGTTCTTTTAGTTATCTTTCATGATCATTGGTATTAGTAAAGAAATATATTGCAGTACAAATAGATTTAGTTACTTAGTTTGGATGAGTTATTTACATTTTATAGAATTGTTTCCAACTCGGTTCATGTTCATTTTCATTATTTCTTCATGGCTCCAAATCTTATCTATTTTTTTGTAGGGTGGGAGAAATGAAGCAATCAAGCTGTCTTGGAACTGCTTTTCTCTTGTCAGAAGGTATGACTAGGTTCATCCGTGTATCAGTCAAGAGTTCTTCCGCAGGATTTGATAAACACGCTACCAGAAGCTTGAATAGCTGAAATATTCAGACATTTGGAGAACCGTAAAGATCGGCAATCATGCGCCTCTGTCTGTTGGAGATGGGCTGACATATTGGTCTCTCAGCGACCAGACTTTTGGGGGCCCTTAATGTTCATCAAGCTGTTCCCCGTTGCTTGCACCTGTCTGATGTTGATGATGCCAAGCTTGTGGCAGCTGTTGTTGGCATACACACAAGGGATGTGGTGACTGATCTTGATCTTTGGCACGGGCCTCGAGTTTTTGCTGGGGCTCCTCAGCTCACTGATAGTGCTATTCGTTTTGTAACCAGTGCATGCTGTAACCAGAAGTTGGTTTGTCTCGTCAACTGCTTATCTCTCACGAACAAAGCTGCATGGACCATTGCTTCAAACTGCCCTGCATTAGAAAATCTTGTGATGCTACAGTCTTCAATCAGTGACGATGGTCTTTCACAGGTTGCTAAGCAATGCAGAAACTTAAAGTCCCTCCGTATCGAGGGAGCCTGTCCATCACTGAGGCGTCACTAAGAGCCCTGGTGCAGGATGCCAAGAGACTTGAGTCTCTTACTCTAGGAAGCTGTCCTCGAATTGGAGAAGATGCCCCTTGATCACGAACAGGATTCTGCATATCTTAGCCGCATCATCTTTACCCGTGCTTATGAGAGTGAATTTGTCAGATTGCCCTAATATCACCCAGGAGGCTGTTGACAGTTTCTGCATCTGGGGCTGGGTGATCGAGAACTAAGGGAAGCAGAACCTCCAGAAGAAAAGTAAACTTGCTGCGAGCTGCTGTTTTCAGTCTCTTTCATGTATCCAGTACCGGGTCCGTGTGTACTGTTACCCTGAAATCAGCTTGTCTGGACCGCCTCTTAAACTTATATTTTACTTTTTTACTTTTATTATCGCCATGTTGAACCGAAGCCTGAAGTAGGTACCGTGTTTGACAGTGTCGATCCTGTTGCTTCACATTGCTTAACTCCTGTGAGACGGTGTGCTTCTCTTGTTTCCGGTTTGTATTTCTTGAGTTTCGCAATGCAGGTTTTTGCTTGTCACAAGATGAAAAAGGTTGATATGTTCGACGAAGGAGGCCACAGGATCATGGCTGACGCGTGGAGGGCAATTCGGAGGCCACAAGATGAAAAAGGTTTTTGTAAGCGGACGAGGCAATTCGGAGGGTATGTGCCCGGGAGGGCATCTTCTCCTGGCTGACGCGTGGAAGAGATTAAGTTAGTAGAGGAGTTGATGAATTTTGGCTTCTCAGACTGAGCAGGACCATGGTACTTCCACTGTTCCACGTAAACATTAGCATGCGCATTAAAAAATTGTCCTTCCAACCTATTTTGTTTTATACTGCCTCTGGTAAAGAAAGTCGTTTAGGATAGCATTTAGCATACCAAGAGTGACTAATTAGGGTAGAGTTTTCCCTATCTACCCCTATTAAATATGATTGCGGGTCCTTCATAGATAACAACCTCACCCAGCTTGATTGGTTAGCGCAGCAACTCCCGAGACTTGAGGTCGATTTTAGCGTTTGCCTCTGTCTATTGCGCTTGTGCGTTTGCATGGCATTGTGTGGTTGCATGGCGCGCGCTGGCTGAGCGTTATTTGCGTTTGCCTTCGTCTGTTGCGCGCATTTCTTATTAGTTTCATGTGTCACACGGTCAGTTCATTTCTTACTAGTTCAATGCTTCTTTTTTTTTTTGATAGGATTTGATTTGAACTTGCCACTGGACGAATATGGTGCAGTTGATTTTGATTTTGTACAAAATCTTGCTGGTAAGATAAACCTCCCTTGCTTTTTTAAAGTGAACTTTGCTCGTAATCAAAATCATTGGATTTAGTGTGTTTATTTTTTTACAACTAGAACATGCTGTTGAGGCTTCTGTTCAAGTCAACCAGCGAAGGAAAGACATGATAGAAGAAGTCACAAAACAAGTTTATCAAGCTTTGTTGCCTAGAAGCAAGAATGACAAACTAGGCAAGAAAGATACGAGAATTGTTGCTGATAATTTTGGACTACACATTCGGTCAGTTCAGTGCTTGTGGAAGCGAGGTAAAATACCACTTGCTCATAGCATTTCGGTTGTGGTTGCTAGTCGAAAGAAGGGTAGATGTGGCCGTGAGGCAATCCTTGTTGATTTGGAACAGCAACATTCCTCTCAAGGAAAGAATTACCACAAAAGATGTGTGTAGCAAATTTAACATGAGCAAATGGAAGATACAAAGGTATTTGAAAAAAAATTTCTTAGGCGCCACTCTAGTAGCATCAACCCATACCTCACAGATGCTAATAAAAAGTCTCGGTTAAAGTGGTGTGTTGACATGATTGAGAAGGGTTTGCTTCGTGATCCAAGATTTAAGGGGTTTTTTGACTTTGTGTTTATCGATGAAAAATGGTTTTATCTCTCTAAAAAATCTGAGAAATATTACTTGCTACCCGAGGAAGATGAGCCCCATCGCACTTGTAAGAACAGGAATTACATCACTAGGCTCATGTTTTTGTGTGTTTGTGCTCGGCCGAGATTTAGAGATGGGGAGTGTATTTTTAATGGGAAAATTGGTTGCTTTCCATTGATCACTTATGGAAATGCTGTAAGAAGAAGTCAGAATCGTCTTCGTGGAGCCCAAGTTATCAAGCCCCATAACTTCAATCACAAGAGATGTGATTAGAGATTTCATGGTAAACAAAGTATTGCGTGCCATCTGAGCCAAATGGCCAAGAGAAAATGTGAATAAACCAATTTTCATACAACAAGATAATGCACCTTCCCATTTACCTGTGAATGATCCGGTTTTTTGTGAGGCTGCTAAGCAACAAGGATTTGACATTCGTCTAATTTGTCAACCACACAATTCTTCGGATTTCAACATTCTAGACTTGAGGTTTTTTCAAGCTATTCAATCTATTAAATAAAAGAAGAATGCAAAAATAGTAGAAGATCTAGTTCCAGGAGTACAACAGGTAAATGGATCAATTATTCACTTGTTTCATTGTTTTTTGAACAACTAATTTACCCATTGATTGATTTGTTCAACACATGTTTTGTAGGCTTTCATAGAGTATTGTCCATACAAAGCAAATAAAATTTTTCTGTGTTTTGAAGGAAGCCATGCTGGTTAAAGGATGCAACAAGTTCAAGATTCCTCACATCAAAAAGAAAAACTAGAGAAAGAAGATCGACTGCCATTGCAAATCTCTTGTGAAGCGTCCTTACTAGCTGAAGCCATTGCTAGTCTTCCTGCATGAAACCATTATCCTTGCAAATTAGTAGAAACAAATGCATATTAGCTTGAATGAATGGGACATGTAACCTTACTATTTTTTTTTGCATCTTGCTTCATCTTCCTATGCTCCTCCAACTTCTACAAAACGTTCTCAGGCACAAGTATGGTGTAGCCATCCATTTGAAGCTTGTTGACATCAGGAATATAGATCTCGCAATTAAATTTTTCCATGTCATCCATTATCCTTGCTACGAGATCGTAGTCACGGTGAACAAGACCGCAATGGGCACATCTGCTAGCGAGGTGGCGAGCTAGGCGGCAGCCTTCATCGTCGTTGTCATCATGGGTCGTGCCGTAGCGAACACAGAGAGGAGGCTTGGACTCCGGCAGCAAGGAGTATGGCACGAAGGACTCCGAAGTTATCTTCACGGCGCCAGCAACGATCATGGGTTACTGCTCGAGGTTATCCTCCATCGTTATCTCCATGGAGTTCATCGGCGCTAACTCCTCCGACGTCACAGAGTCCGCCGCTGCATCCATGGAGCGACGAAGCGGCGAGCGTGGCGTCGGCGAGGAAGCGGCGAGCACGGCGTAGGCGAGGAAGCAGCGAGCGTAGCGCCGGCAAGGAAGCGGCCAGACCAGGATAGACGAGTGGTTGAGGACGAAGGGAGGCGAGCGGGCGGTGCGGCATGCGAAGCGAGGCTGCGCTATTATTAGTACGTGGTGATTAAATGAGCGATAAACGGGCGATGCGGCGTGCAAAGCGGCAGGGGTAAAGCCGTCCCAAATCACGCATGCAAGCGCTCGGCAACATCCTTTACGCAAATGAGCAACCTTTTCCTATACGGAGGGAGTATCATAAGTATTTCACAACAATTTACCACACAAAGTAACAATTTCTTTACATTGCTAAAAATCATTTCATTCTTTTCATCATTTTTTGAGGGTATTTTTCCTTCGTCCATTTTCTTTAAACAATTAACAAATTTACGTAAAAATCTTTAAAATTCTAATTGATATTTTTTTAAAAAAAATGCATGCGCATGCACAGTCCCAATTCTAAAAATCCATCCCAAAAATTAAAGAAATGTCTTGCATCATCAAGAATGTTCATAAACACATCAAACAACTGCAAGTTACAACGACAAACCGAAATCATAAAAAGATCAATTCACCCGTGTGCATCCTCAAGCATCTTGGAGCATCCTCCATGGACCTTCACAGATCCTCAAGCATCTTGGAGCATCCTCCATGGACCTTCACAGATCCTGTCGCCGTCACCATCGTCGTTCCCCATCAACAAGCAATGTTGGGGAAGGATGCCTATGCCTCCATGGATCCATCGCCTCCGGACCAAAGTGGAAGAAGATATGAGAGGTTAGAGAATCCATGGGGTGCTCACTGAGGATAGAAACTCATCGCAGAGGGCGATATGGAAGGCCAAAGGTCGAAGGGCGGCGGCGGCGTATCGGGCTTCATGATGTCGCTGGCTCACCGTCAGGATCTTTGTGCGCTGCTGGGATCCATGGAACACGGTGCTCTCCTCCCTCACGGATCGTGTCACGGCCACCAGGGGATGCTATCACCTGGATCCGGCCACGCGGAGGCGGGGATGTCTGTGGGCACCTCCTCGACGGCAGGGACGTCCGGGGAGGCCCTTTCCTCCATGAAGGAGGCATCAAATCCCTATCGATGCCCCGCCGACGCGAGCGCCGGATCGGATCTTGCCTCCACGGTGTCAGGGTAGATGGGGATGACCTCCGTCTTTGGTTGTCCTGCGGGCGTCAGTTGCATCGCTAGAGTGAGAGGCGAGAGATGATTTGAGAGGAGAGAGGATTTCTGGGGAAGAGAGAGAGAGAGACGCGCGATGGGAGAGCGGTAGAAAAGGTAACACCGGCAATTAGGGAACTCTACTTCATAATCTCGTCTCTCTTTTTTATTCTCCGTTTAACTTTCTCGGGAGATCTCCGCCGGTTTCCAATCCAACGGCATCTAGAAACCACCGCAGGGGTATGCAACCTCCGGACGGGAATATCGGGGGAGGCACAATCGAAGGGGGTGACCCTGCTAAACTTTAGCACGTATCACATCGAATGTTTGGATACTAATTAGGAGTATTAAACATAGTCTAATTATAAAACTAATTGCGCATATGGAGTCTAATTCATGAGATGAATCTATTAAGCCTAATTAGTCCATGATTTGATAATGTGGTGCTACAGTAACCATTTGCTAATGATGGATTAATTAGCTTTAATAGATTCGTCTCGCGAATTAGACTCCATCTATACAATTAGTTTTATAATTAGCTTATATTTAATCCTTCTAGTTAGCATCCAAACCTCGAATTAGCATAAGCTGATTGGTAGGATGTCCGAGCACATGTTTGGTAGGAGTACTAGCTAGACTCACATCAGCTGATTGGTCCTGTCCTGCCTGGTCCTGTCCTGCCTGGTGCCTGCGTCCGCGCCGCTCAGGTCTAGTGGCAGGCTACTTTCAACAACAACAACAAAAAAAAAAGCTCGTGGCAGGCGCAGGCCAGTCACATACACGGTCATGTCTGCATTTTGGGTAATGCTGAGCGGTTCGTCTCCGCTCGGCTTCGGTGCCTCATCAGGCCATCGGCATCTCTCATCAAAGATCAGACAACGTGCGCAAATGAAAAAGCGTACGGCCCAGAGGCCATAGCCCGTATACGCATGTCCGGCCCATCCTGTCTCTGGACGTTGCGCGTAACAGCATTGCGTCGGCCTGGTTGGCTGGTTCAGTCCAGTTACATTGAGCCTACATGGCAGTGACTCAAAAGTAAAGACCTCAAAGTTAAGAGGATCTCGTTCTTACGTTGACACCCGTTCCTCTGAATGCACTTATACGAGTTTCTTCTCAAAATCCTTCAACGAAAAATCTATTCCTTCGTCGTCGTCTCTTCGGCAGCGCTTCCCTTAAAATGGTGTCATAGCTTCGTCTTGAATCCATACTATGTCTCCATCCGGTTGCCATCAGGTAATGGATCGTGTGTCGAGGAACAGTGACCGATCATGACGAGCGAGCTACCAGAAAACACTTGGCTTCGTACGAGCAGTACTAGCTCCTTTCCTCCTTATCCTGTTCGTAACTAGGAGCACTTTAATCCTCGGAGCAAAGCAAATAAAAGCTAGCTCCATGCCCGTTGATCGATCTTGACGCTCTGCTGGTCTGCTGGAGTCATCAGTTTCGACGACTCAAAGATCCTAGGTTGGCCAGCGTTGGCCATGGAGGTTTCGGATTTCGCATGAACAGGCATAGTACTGTGACAATCCTCTCGAGAGGAGATCGCGGACGAGTCAACCAGCCAGCGATTGTCTCCGTCGATCCGTCGGTGCGGAGCGGAGCCCGCGGTTGACTGTTGCTGTTCACCCCCGGGCTTGTCCTGGTCGAAGAAACCAATATCCGCGCCTGTCGGGAAGGATCAGGATTCAGGACGTCCGTCCACCCCAAACAAAACAAGCTCGATCTCCCCCACGCAGAGATACAGTAGCAGCCATTCTAATTTACCAGCTGAAGATTTAACCTCGCCAATTGAACGTGCAAAAAACCTGTACTGGTACTTGCAGTTGCAGTGTATGACGAATGGATCGAGCAAGGCAGCAAGCCATACAGTACAGCAGCTCGGTAAAGAAGCCTGTCAGATCCGGGACAGGTTATTCGGTAGCTACAGCAGTACAGTGCTCCTACGGGCTACGGCAGCATGGAGAGCAGGGCCCACTCCCAGTGACACGTAGAGGCACCACGCGATGGACGTAGCTAGTCAGCTAGCTAGCGGCTAGATGCCGGCGGCGGCGTAGCGCAACCTCACACGCAACTCCGGGAGCCAGCTGCAGGCACCAAGCACTGTAGCGTCGCGGCATGGGTGCGCGGCCAATCGGGGAGGGAGAGGTGGGTGGAGCGGAAGAAAGGCGCGGGGCCGGGCGGGCGGCCAGCGGAGGCCAAATCCGGGCACTGTTGACGCCGACAGGTGACGGGATCGAGATGCGTGTACGTGTATGCGCACCGGTGGCCCTTGTCGATTCCGCGCTCCAGTCTCCAGCGTCCAGCTCCAGGGAGGGGGGCCATGCTGCCGAGCAGCCGAGGCGTACGTGCTGCCGCTGGCCGTGGCCGATTCCTCGCCTCTCGTCCGCCGCCCCCATGCCGCGCGTGGTATCACCGCAGCGCACCGCACACCAGCGCGCGCCGATGGCGATCGATCCATCCATCGGCGTTGCCGTTGCTGTTGCGGGAGGGTCCATGAACAGTCCCACCGTCGTGGCGGCATTAATGCCGGGTAGGTTCTTGTTCGCCTCGATCGGTTCCGGACCGAGCTCTATCTGCTCGGCGATGGATTTGGATAGGTTTGGTTGGGACGAGCTGAGCTGAGCTGGTCATCACCGGCGCGTGCAGGTACGGGTACAGTGTTCGAACAAAATCCGTCTCGCGCGCACAATTAAAGCCATGCTCAAACGTACATCCTAAGCCATATTTAGCAAATGTAAACCAAACCCCCGCATTAAAGGAGATGCTGCGCCTCTGAATGGAATAAAATCCAGACCCGCACACATGAACAGGAAAAACTCTCACGTCGCACCTGAACGGAATTTTCTATGCATTCAGTCGATTGCAAGAAAGGCGACAGGCCTTGCCAGTCAACGACGGGTAACTTATCAAGGCACGAAATTCTGGGACCTGATAAGATAGCAACCGGGAAGGCATCAACCTTCAACCACACAAGAGCCAGCCATCAGCATTCAGCAGTAGTTTAGGCGGGTTAGTGGACTCCAAAGCGCCAGCAGGGCTGTGCGTGCGTCAAACTTTCCCGCCGGGCGATCACACGGCCCAAACGGAACGCGCCAGCGGCCCGGGGAAAGGAGGACACCTGGGTGACATGTGCAGGAGAGCCGATAGCGTTGATCGCTGCCTGGCTGGCTCTCCCCGTCTCCCGATCCGGCCGCGCCGCCTGCTTTCCTACCCTCGCCTGTCAGTTTCCTCGTCCCGGCACAGGTGGTGAGGCTAAACCGAAACGTTTTGCGCGCATCAGCGTGAGTACGTGAGTCATGGGCGCTGTGGTCGTACCGCGTATCATACTGTTGGTAAATTGCGTGATATGTGCCGTGTGATACTTTTGGTGCCGATCGAGTCCAAAATGTACGCGGGAGATTGTTGTTGCCACGGAAGTTGGCAAGGTTGACGCTCTTTGCACGTTTGCGGCAAGCGATTAACTCCGCCGCGCCCTGTCCTGATCGAGCAGCGACGAAGCGAAGACTTCGGTTTCGGAGGGAGAACGAAACAGCAGCTAGCGAGCGCCCGCCGAATCGAACGAGCCTGCCTGGTAGGCTGGTAGCCACCCGCGGTCGCGTGATCGAGCACACCACGCGCACAGCGTCACACGGCGCAGCTCCCGCCGGGCCCGGCCAAATCCAGCGTAGCAAAACGGCACCGCGCTCTAACCGTGTCGTTAACCGCCGCCGCCATGCCCCCACGCAGTCACACACGCCAGCCACGACGTGCGACGCCAGCCGCCGCCGCCGCCGCGCCACCACCATCACGGAACCGCGCGCGCCCCGAGAGGCTCGATCGGCTCGGCGGCGCGGCAGGTAGAGAGGTAGCTAGGCTGGCACGGAGACGGCGACGCCACTGCCCACCCGACACGTCCCTCCCCCTCGAGCCCCTGCCCATTTTCCCACCTAACCAACCAGCCACGCGCACGCGACGCAACGGACCCGGAGCGCGCGGCGCAGAAACGCGACGCCACGCCGGCAATTTGTTAACGTTATCCCCGTCCCCCGCCCGCGCCGCGCGTAGCCTCCCTACTCCCTCCGGCATCCGCACCGCACCGCACCAATCGGGTCGCGCCGCTGCCAAGGTGGCGCGGCGCCGTAACAAGCTTCCACCACGCCACCACTCGCGCGCGCTGGTAAAAAATCGCCGCGCCGATGCCGATATATACGTGGCCGCCACCGGCTTGCAGGGTCTCTCCTACTACCCCCCGCGCGCGCTGGCGCTGGCTGGAGAGAAGGGAGAGAGAGACGAGAGATAGGGATCGGGAGCGAATTCTGTGCCCCCCTGCCCGGCCCGCGACAGCGACGCGGCCGCAGCGGGGCTCCCGGGCTACAGAGACGCGGGGGGCGAGGGAGAGGGACAGGCCGCGCCCGCACGCCACCGCGCTCCATTGGCCGCGCCGTTGCCATCACGCCGATTAAACTAGTCGATCGCCCGGCTCTCGCCAGCTTGCTTCTCGCCTGCGATCCGGCTCCCCCCGTTTCCTCCTCTTCTCCAGCAGGGAAGGCAGCTGCTTCAGCGAGCTAGGGGAACTAGCTAGCCTAGCTCTACAGCTAGCCATGGAGGGCGAGGACGACGGGCCGGAGTGGATGATGGAGGTGGGCGGCGGCGGAGGGAAGGGCGGCAAGGGCGGCGGCGGGCTGGACAAGAACAAGAAGCGCTTCAGCGAGGAGCAGATCAAGTCGCTCGAGTCCATGTTCGCGACGCAGACCAAGCTGGAGCCGCGCCAGAAGCTGCAGCTGGCGCGGGAGCTCGGCCTGCAGCCGCGCCAGGTTGCCATCTGGTTCCAGAACAAGCGCGCGCGTTGGAAGTCCAAGCAGCTCGAGCGCGAGTACTCCGCGCTCCGCGACGACTACGACGCGCTCCTCTGCAGCTACGAGTCGCTCAAGAAGGAGAAGCACGCGCTGCTCAAGCAGGTTGGTTGCTGATCTTGGTCTTGGCTACATCTCTCGTGCGCCGGCCGGATGATCACGGCGCTGCTAAATAAGTCCTTGTTCATTGTCCCAAGCATGCAATTCATCGCTCATACGTCATACATAACGATCTCTTGGTTCACGCTTGCAGCTGGAGAAGCTAGCCGAGATGATGCAGGAGCCGCGGGGGAAGTACGGCGGCAATGCCGGCGCCGTCGCCGGGGAAGACGTGCGCTCGGGCGTCGGCGGCATGAAGGAAGAGTTCGCGGACGCCGGGGCGGGGCTTTACTCGTCCGATGGCGCCGACGGCGGCAAGTTCGCGCACTTCACGGACGACGACGCCGGGGCCCTCTTCCGGCCGTCGCCGCAACAGCCGGCCGCCGGGTTCACGTCGTCGGGCCCGCCGGAGCACCAGCCGTTCCAGTTCCACTCGAGCTGCTGGCCGTCGTCGACGGAGCAGACCTGCAGCAGCTCGCAATGGTGGGAATTCGAGTCCCTGAGTGAGTGAGCAACAACTACTTGCTTTGTCGTCGGATCATGCAACGATCACAAGCGGATCGCTCGGTCGGTCCAGAGCACGTAAGGTCGAGTCCGTAGAGATGATCGATCAGACCCAAGAGCGACGGTGTACATAGCTTCATCGGTAGATCAAAGTCCAGTTCTGTCCAGGCAGTTTCTTCTTCTCCCCGTCATCATGCAAACGAGTTTTTCTCTTTTCCCCGCCCCACTGTTGTCGGTACCACCAGATCATGTAATCCAGGAACATGTAGAGAAAGATCAAACCAACTTATAGAGAGAAGGTCACATGCGAGCCAGTTGATTTGCCATGTTCAGTGGGCTGCTATCTCGTTCTTTATTTCGTTGTTTCTTTCTCCCAAGTCCCAAAGATGACGAACAGCTAGTAGAGTAGAGAGAACCAGAACATGAACATGAAAGTACAGGTTGCGAAAAGACGCCGACGTGGATCGAGATTCTTAATCGAGCAGGAGAGGAGGGGAAGGGAATCGAACAGCAAGGCTCAGTACAGTACGGGAGGGTACAGGGTGGCACAGATCACACAGGTAACATGCATGCAGCCATTCTTTTATGCAGAAGAATAGAAGATGATAAGGCGCGTTGTTTAGGTCAAGCCGGAATGCATATCATAACAATATAAATTTGATGCGAGATCTCTAGTGTAGTTTAGTGAGTCTAGTCTGGATCGCACTCCAGTTGACGACGGCAAAGGAAGGTACAACTGGAAGGAACGAAAGGTAAGAGTCTGAATGGGCGTAGTAGCTGTTCTTCGAAAAAATCGCTAAACCATATTGTTCGTGATACAGATGGGTTTATCAAAAGAAATCCTTCGATAATATCAAAACTTTGAGTTGCCCGGAATATAATTTCTCAGTGCTGATAATTTATGTAATTTTTCGTGGAGTGGAATTCATCAGATCACTTCCTTATCTGTTTTGAACAAATGATCAAATGGGGCATGCGCTCATCGTCCTCGTACAACAAATCCTCATGGGGCTTGCGTGATTGTACTTGAATAAGCTTGTGTGATTCGATGAGGTCGTCGCGTCGAGCGAGTGCACTGATGTTAAGCTAAGTAAATCATGCATGCTGGCCGATGCATCACTCTACCAGCTTCATGCTGGATCATCATCAAACTATTTTTAGGACTCAAATTCAAATGAAGTCAATACATGATGCTGGACACCGAGACCTTTGATCCTTGGCTTATCCTAGTTCTAGCAGTTTCTACGAAGACTTATCCTAGGTATAGAAGGGACTGGAGTTTCACACTCCGCCGTAGCTAATTTAAGCTTCTATCCTGACAGCGACCAACGCAAACGTGGTAAAAAGTACATGTTTTTGTTTGTCACTGATGCCGATTTCGCCTCCGCGACAACGAGTCAGACCCAATTCTGACGCCTCCGACAGGATTACGCCCTCGACGAATGCAAGTTACCCCCCAGTAACTAACATAAGACCAAATCACCCACTGTTTATCCGGATGCACACGCAACGCGACCCGTCGGATTCAAGCTGTTTTATTCGGCGAGGTCTCTCTCTCTCGCGCTCAGCTGCTGCCGCGCGGGCCCCACGGCATATAATGACATGTCACTGTACCGCACTGGTGACGATATAGAATCCTAGATACTATAAACCGAGCTCTGTTCGTGATAGCACCGCCCAGCAGGGGCCTAGAAGAATTTTCAGTCAGGGTCTCAAAAAAAAAAAAAATTGGCGACGACGAGTGTGAGAGGCGATCACGCCCATGGCTCCAGAATATCACAGGCGCTTGTCGTGTTATCGTGAAGGTGGTTAGCGTTGCTTCCATCTAACCGATATGGGTTCCACTCAACGTGACAACTCATGACCCACGTATTCTAAGCGACGCGTCCCTGTCAAAGGTAAAGGCCCCATCGGAGAAGGGAAAGGCCACGCCAGGCCGGGGAAATAATTTAATTTAATCCGGATTAGTGGTATCAAATTCCTAATCCGGTGACAAATGGAGCCACTTGTACAGCCTGTTGATCGAGTGAAAGGTTTGTGGCGTCATCAGATGTACACGTGGCCGCCTTATCACTTACTTCAGTGGCATGGTATTATACCTTGGTAGAGCTACCATGTATAGAAGACCAAATTATTGTTCAGATGATGCTCCACACATTCCCATCAGAGCCTTAAACACGCAATTAGTTTGACTAGCCCATGAAGAGTCAATTGGCAATAGGTGTCGACGCCAAACAGGTTACAGAGCACACAAGAAAAGAGCACATGGTATGGTACGGCTATGCAGAAACTGTACATACAGTAATTCAGAAGCTGTTTGGAATCCAGGGAGTATTACGCAACAATTTAGCAAGGCATCAAACAGTTGCTACAAAATGTCCTCATTCAGAAGTGGAAACAATTACATCTTCGACTTGGTTAGTGATGAATAGTTACTTACTAATTTTTGACATACGGCCCTAAAGTTTATTGGCCAGGAATTGTTCATTAGTTAAAAGCTCCAGCACCTTAGAGTTCGGAACAATCAAGTCAGAGTAGTAGAACAATCTTATTAGAAGAAGAAAGAAAAGAGAAGAAAATGATCTCAGCTATCCATATTCGGATGTACTCTGAATATCTTTCAGAGCAAACCAATAGCCAGGTCATACGGTTGCTCACGAGTCATTCATACGTCTTAAAGATCCTCTGCATCTTTGATAAGTTTATATATAGATTATATATATTCGCCGAAGATGTCCATATCAAGCTTACTTCAGCCAAACAGTGACAATTATAAATTTTGCAAGTGGTGGATCAGTCTCGTACACACAATATCATATTCTTTTTCCCTCCCAAGTTTCTTAAGTCATTCAATGGCAGCTTACCATCATATCATCTAGCTTAAGTTTTTGTTTTGGTGATACGTTGAAGAGTAACGAAGATGATAAGTTATGAGAAGATAACTCTGCAACCTAAATGCCAAATAAACCATGATACAGTATGCAAGCCAAGTTGACGAAAAACAAAACTTCAAAAGGGAAATCAACCCCCTATCTAAGCATAATGCCAACCACTTTTTCGTTACGTTATTCAGGAGAGAAAAATTCAAACAAGCACCAAAAGGAAATCAACCCTATGCAGTTTATAGGGCATAGACTACATCACAGAATGAATCTAGGGGCAGCCGCCAACTGGATTAGCATGTGAATGGAGTACAAAGCAGTACCCATAGGTCCATGAAGAAATGAACTGAAAACATTATTCTATTGTCAATCACATTATATTGTGAGACTAAGAAAGTATGAGGCACACCCCAACCCTAGATGGTAGTTAAAGCTTAAAAACCTTGAGAGAAACAAAAATAGGGCAAAACATAGCTAATGCACTGTCCTGTTTCACAATTTCTTGGGCTAGCTGAGCACCTAATGAGCTAGCTATGATAATGCAGCAGCATGTAATTGATTTCAGTTATTGGTTAAGTTGAATATATTGAGCCACACATGTTATGAAAATATGTACAGATTCACTGATCAATCATATGAAGGGTGAGTGCATAGAAAGACATGCATGTTTCTGGTTAACAAAGCCATTCCCAAAGGCCCAAACTAAACAAGCAACAACAAACTTGCCCTCTGTAGCTGTATCCTGCTCTCAGTGCTCAGCTTTCACTTTGACATCTCCATTAGGCAAACTGCTCTGGGACTGAGCCAACCGCTTTGCCTCCTGCATAAAAATGGGAAATTACAAAATTAATGCAATAACTGAGGCACATTTGCACACGTTACCACTACCAATGTTTGAGAAAACTCTGCCCAAATTTTTTCTGGAAACCGTAGCAAGCAGCAGGATTTTGTGAAACCTACATATTTCTCACAGAAACCAATCATTTTTCACCGTTCTTATATTACAAATTGCTAAATAACAGCTCTGTACCACCTGTCTGGCTGAGTTAGGAGTTTGCGAACATTTCACGATAAAGAAAAAGCTCTACCTGGACAGGAACTGTGCAGTACTAGCCAGAACTTGGCACAGGCAGCTCATTACAAATAAGATGCAGAGAAAATCAAGAACAGTTGATAGTGCTAACCTAATCTTAAAGCTGTACAGTTCAAAAGGAATTATGCCCCTTAGTTGTCTCTTGAATATCTAACAACACTATTCTAGAAGGTGCCCAGTCCTCGTAGTTGGTGTGCCTAGGCACTAGGAACAACCTTGCTGCCTAGCCTGCTTACACCAAAAACTAGCCATGAATAAGCGCTAGGTATCACCTAGCCTATCCATACTATCAATCATTTGAACTCACAGGGAACAAGCCTGAACATGTAAATTTACAAAATAGAAGTTAAATACAAAGAGAATTTTGGCGTCCGTAAACTTAAACAATAAGCATCAACAACAGCTTTTAAATAGGTATATAGTTAAAGGTGTATGTATTGGTTCATCTCATCCTTTAATTAAACTAGAACTGTGGTTTTCTTAACACTGGGCTAAAATCTTATTATTAGGCTCAAGGGCTCAACAATCAGTAAAGTACATGATGGCTTGGGATGCCATATGAATATCAGATAAGGACAACAGTGTTTCCACTTACAGCAGCAGAAGTAGCACGTATCTCCCTGTATTGTTCTACATCCTCGGGGAAAGCTTGTTCAAGCTCTTCAAGGAGATGCTTCCGTAGGCTCTGAAACAAACCAACTTACAATGAAGCAAATTCGTATTGTTTTAATAACATGCGGTATAAACTGCTGATTAATTAAAGATAATGCAGTGTTCACATAAAACAGCACCCATTCGATCACCGACTCCGAGAATGAGAAGTTTTATGATCAATTTTTATAACTGCTTGTAATAACACTGATAACCATAAGGTTAAACAACCAAAGACTTGCAGCCTTATGTCCCTTGCACAGATGATACACTAAGTGTTGCATAAGAATTTCCATCTAACTGTTCCAACTTCCAAATAGGCACTCGGAAATCCAAATCATAAACTTATGAAACAAGATAGCTCAGCACTAGCTATCTGCATGAGCAGTACTACAGAAAACTTCAGTGCTTGTTTCACCTAAATTTAATTAGAGAGATTATAGAAATTGTGAAAAAAGGCTGGTAAAACTGTAAAAAGTGATAATGGCTATTAACAACTGACAGGGTTTCTTTTTCTCTTGGAGGGGAGGCAGATGGCAGACTGTAAACCGTAACAAATTTCAGCAGGGCAAAAAAGGTGGTTCTAATGTCAATCTACAGATAAGATAAAGGAGGTCCTGTGCTGCTTAAATCTAAGACAGATACACATAACCACATTCCCTTCACTCTGCACAAACCATGGTATCTTCTTATATCAAAAGCAAGTAAGCAACATAAACTTGATTCCACAAAGAGGGAAAAAAACACTCTGGGAGTTCTAGTGATGTACATTACAACAAACCATGGTATCGAATGGTCTAATCTTCCTTGTCTTGATACAAGTTCTAAACTCGTCATATAAGTCGCATGCATTGTGAAAGTCAGACAGCAAGATCAGCCACTGTGTACCTTTAATTCCTAGTGCACAATTGTATAAGTCGCATGCCAATGGGCATCTAGCATTCTAATTCTACCAAGTAGCTGAAAAGCTCGCATATGACTATTTTAACAGATTTCTGCAACAATTGAGGGGATACAATGCAACCATACCTTGAAAGCGTCAGTCTTGCCCTTGGTGATCTGGTTCTTGGCGATGCAGCTATTGAGCACGTCCCTTGTAAACTCGTCAGGATTCTTCCCGTCGTCAATCAAACTAACAGAACACAAACCACTTAGAACCATAGTACAATTCGAGCAAAATCGGGTCGGAAGGTGGGTGGAGAAGATGTGAAATCAAGGAGCTCACTTGACGACCTCCATGGGCACCTGGATGTTGCACCCCTCCGCGAGCTTCTGCATCGTGTCAAGCTCCGCCACGAGCGCGTTCCTGAGCCACGGCGCGCAAGAACAGTAATCAGCAACGCAAACCCTAAGAATTTCACGGCCACACAGAAGCACACCCCCAAAGCCTTCCATGACGAAACGGAACCTAATTGGGTGATGTCGGACAACTCACAGGCGCTGGAGAAGGGGGAGCTGGGAGGCGGAGTTGAAGGAGGAGACGGTGAGGTTGAGCTGGTGGAGCAGGCCCAGCGTCTTCTGGATCGAGCTCGTCACCTGCGCCAGGTTCTGCTTCGACGCGTCCTCGGGCCGCTCCCCGCCGGCGGTCCCCGACGCTTGGACGCCGTTCCCTGCCGCCGCGGCAGCCGCGGAAGGGTTCGGGGCGGCGTTGTCCATGGCGTAGTCGGAGGAAAGGGGAAGGACTGGGTCACTGGGAGGAGTCGGTCGGGGTTCGGGGAGGACGACGAGAGGCGTCCCGTCGAAAAGGACGGGCCGAGCCGCCAATGACCAGATCATTTTTCTCCCCCGAAAAGATGGCCATGACGAGTTGCCTCATGGGCTTTATTTTTTTTCGAGGAAAGCCTAATGGGCTTGATAGTAAGTTTTACGTTGTTTACCCGTAGAACGTCAAATGGTCGATTGGGCCCTGTGCTTAGCTTCCAGCCTTCTGCCTTCCCTTCGTGCTGTCTTCTCTCTCCTCTTCTTGTCTGCCTCGACCTGCAAACACATATTGTGCAACGTGGCCTTTCAAAGTTTGGGCCCAACGTTGCTGGGCTCATCGGGGCCGACCAAAGGCCATCGTCTGTGTTGTTGTCTCATAAAAAAAGTATCATCCCATGTCTAAAAAGGCCAAGGAAAAAGGAACAAAAACTGAGCAACTACTACGATCATCATCATCATACCACATCACTTCCGCTTCCACGGACACAAGGAAGCGAGGAACAGGGGAGAGCTAAGGTAGACACTGCCGGCTTTTTTTTTTTCGACAAGCCTAAACAGAAACCAACATACACAACGAACATTACAACACAAAGCTCGGAACCAACCCACCACCCAAAACAAGAAGAAACTACGAGCTTGCCGGAGCGGAAAACCACGTGAAGTTCAATCCTAACAAGGGACGAGCCACCACCTAAGCTTGAAGACGAGAGAGCACAAAAGAGAGAGCGACCAGTACCAGTGAAGAAAAGCATACTGCCACCACTCGACGACCAAAATTGCTACGACCAAGCGATAAATATCCTGCACATAGAAAATAAGAGACCACCGAAACCAACCAAAGTGCCCATGTCAAATGGTGAGAACAGCACCAAGAAGTCCTTAGGATGATACCTTTAAGGACACAACACACAATACGCCGCCATCGCCCGTCTGGTCACCCAAGGATACAAGATCAAGGTCACCACAATACCTCCAACGAGGTAAACGACATCCGAGAACGTCACCATTGTGTGCTCTAGCCAAAGGCAGGCAAGGCTTTTGTCTAAGACCTAAAGACCCTCCTAGATTCCGAATACCATGGACAACAGGAACAGAGCTAGAATCAACCAATCAAGCAAATGTAGTTGTGGAGGGAAGAAGAAGGAACACTAGCCACTGTAGGTCCGTAGCAACACTATCGACAGGCATGGCATCAATGACCGACAAAGAAGCGCAACTCCTATGACCCACGCCGAAGCAATCACGAGATGGGCACACAGCCCCAAGACCAAGACCAAGAATGGTGCTAGTGCCGGTGAGGAGAAAATCCCACGGAGGACACGGGAGCTGACGATGAGTAAAGATCACCTTAGGAATGACCAAACGATGGCGAGGGTGGAGGCAGGAGGTAGGGCTGCAGCAAGCAACAGAATGCGACAAAACGGTGGTCCCAGGTCACGGCTACTGGCAACACGGAGGGAAGCCCCCACGACTCAAAGGGCGGATTTGCCCGGAGATCGGCTGGAGGTTGGGCGGTAGCAGCGGCAAAAGGCGGCAATGGCAACCTCGAATGACAACCACCAAGGATGGAGGGGGATGGGGCAGCGGGGTGACTAGACGACGACGGTAACCATCGAGCTGTCCCCGTCCCACACCCAAGAAACACAGGGGGCGGGACCGGAGCACCCAGGCGGCCTCAAAGGCGGATAACATAGGTGGTGGGAGAGCAACACTTATGACTCGATACCCCCCGAATATAGGCTAAGGAACGATGAATTTGCCCTATAATGGCTGGCGATGACTCTTGCCGACGACGGAAATCGCAAAAAGGACGATCTTGGAACTAAGGCAAGAAAAAAATACAGAGAAGAGGAGGAGCACAGTAACAACTTTTCAGCCCTGTGCGCTTGCCGGCTGGTGGCAACGGCGGCACCGCTGGAGCTGGGGTTCGGGAGGGTGGTGGCGGCGGCGGCGACAGGCTTTCGCCCCGAGTCGCCCGAGGAAGGTGACGTGGCGGACCTGAGATCTTCTCCCAGACACTGCCGGCTGATCTGCGAATCTGAGCTCAACAAACCCAGGTGAGGCCCATGCAACGCTACACCGCATCCGGCATGTGCATACAGTGTGCACGTCCCCTTCGTGTCATCAACAAGCGCTAGAACGGATAGATAAGATAACGAGATCACCGGGCGCGGCCTAATCAGTGTGCCGGTCTGCCGGAGCCTGCCTCGCCTCAGCACACGTCCATCACTCCCCATCCCTCGGTTGATGGCCTGCTGGCTGCTGGACGCATCGCTGCGTGCGAACTGGTCACCAGCAAATCAATCACGATTCCCCATGCCCACTTCGTACAGTCTCGTACAGGCTGTACCACAGGCGCCGCGTCGCGTCATCGGCAACCGGCCCAAATTAGGCGTGTCCATCGGACGCGGACGGACTCGCAACCTTATTGCGTGCGCGACGCCCGTGTGTTGCCGATCGACGACGGCGTGCTCGTCGTACGTGCGCGTACCGACGAAACAGTTCTGTTCAGTGCAGGGCACACCTACTCTTATTAGCGTGGTCCGCCGTGGCATGGGCAGCTTGATCTTGATGCCGGCCATGGGAGGCCCCCATGACACTGTGCGCTGCACCGAACTGGGTGGTGTGCTGCACGCACCTAACGAGAACGACAAGCCCCGGCCGATTCGCGAGGGTAGCTAGCTCCAAGGAGATAGACTAACCAGCGAGCCCGGCGAAAATAACGCAATTTAAGGCGACATCCTTTTTACCCCGGATGGATGGATAGTGCAATCGCATTACGTGGCACCGCGTCGTCCGGCCAGGAGGGCAGCGGCGATCGTCGTCGATCGAGCGAGCGCGCTCTCGCGGCGCCACTACTTTTTCTCTCCGCCCCGGCGCCCCGAGATGCTCGATCGCCGGCCGGCGCACCGAGACGATCCCCGGCGTCGACCCGCGGCCCAATCGTCTCTCAGACGCGCGCGCACCACCCGCCCGCGTGGCTCAATAATTTTACCCACCGTGCCGCGGTCACGTCCGTCGCCACCGCCTCGAATATCGCGGAATCTATCTATCTGCTCGATCGAGGCCGGCCGGCCGGGGAGGGGATGCACCGATCGTTGTTTTACAGCGGCCGCGTCGCCGTCGGCCCCGGGCCACTTGGGCGCACGACGCCGTGGCCCGACCCGATCGGCCAGATGCCTGCCTGGCTCTCCATCCCGCTGCCGCCTATCTGTGTGTGGAAGGCACGCTACTGCATGAGGAAGTGAAGGGGCACTAGCTAGGATCGATCAGGAGCTGATTGGTCATTGTGCGCGAGAACGAGGGATCGGAGCGCTTGCCGGTGCGGGAGAGGACAAGAGTCAAGTGAAGGGGACAACATCAGGTGCGCAAGTAGCTTGACCGAGGTGGATGGTGTTACATCGGGTTCCATCCATTCTGACCCAATAGTGGACTCGTCGTATTGTAGATTTGTAACTCGGTCGAAATGGGTAGAAGATTCCCCATTTCGTGTGGGGGTTAAAAGAGGATAGCAAATGGCTGGCCCGGAGTAAACGGCGTCGCTGTCGGAGATAATTTTGGCATCGATCCGATGGAGAAATTACCGCAAGAGTCTACTAAGCTACAGTGAACGTGCACACTCGCCAAGTCGCCAGTGGCACGGATGCAATCTCAAAACCAGAAGGTTTTTTCCCTCCCGCGTCGCCATTCCGTTGGTCTCGGCGAATCGCTCTCGCCGTGTCGCGACGCGAGCGTACCGCAGCAACGGGGCTCGGAACAGCCTTGTCCTGGCCATGTCGACGGCCATCAAGTTGATGGGTGGGTAGGGCCAGCGATTAGTTAGATATGCTGTGCGGCACTGTCACGAGCTCAACGGATGTGACGCGAGCACTGGCCACCTGTCCAGTGTGTTGTCAGCGTCCTCGGCTGATGCTGGACCACTCACTCGGCTGTCTCCTGCGCGACACCGGTGTGACGTCAGACTAAACTCTGGTTCTCGTCCTATTTCTATTTGTCCCGCTGGTTTTTATTCCCTATCCTCCAGCCTACATATTTCAGCCTTAATTAGAGCCAGACTCATTGCGTAGAACCCTATAGGTTTTGTACATTGGATTTCTTAATTTTATCTTGTTCCTTCTCATGGTTCATGCTCTCTTGTTTGCTAGCCTTGACCACATTAATACATCATTAGAAGTAATATAAGTAGCATGTCAATTTCGTGAATGTCATCCTGTATAGAAGAAAATGCATGCTATTTATATGCACTATAGGTTGTATGGGTAAATAGTCATTTATAGAAAGATAGTAATACCGAGTTTTGAAGAGCTTACATTTTTTTCTTTTAACTGACCTTTTATATCTTTATGTACCAACACTCCTATATATTCTTAAAGAGTTGAATACTCTTATCCAACTACAATTGTTTGGTAGAATTTATATTTTAAAATATGAAGCGTCCCATCTATAACGCAACCGAGTGCTTTAGGACCTAATGAGAAGTGATGCTCAAATTTGATCTAGCTTTGTACTAACAAAAATCTAGTGTTATTTGAGACTCCGACACTTGAATATTCATTTCAGTCTACCGGCAGTACTTTAGTTAGAAAGAAAGCTGCTGCTGTAACCTCAACATAAGCTACCTATAGCTTTAGTACAAATTACCATGACTATAGCTAAGTTTTAAATAAAATTTAGGTAAGGGGTGATCATCAAGCGTGAATCTTGACACACATCTGGGGCACTAAAAATCAGGCGCTGAGAGGCCAAGAGACACTCGTCGAGTGCTTTAAGGTCCTTAAAAAAAAAAAGGCCATTCCACATTCCATCATGCTTTGATGATCCTGGACCTGAAACTTGTTGCTGACATAAGAATGCACAACTGCACAAGGATTAGCCGAAAACTTACGTATCTGTAGAGCATAACCGCTCACAGCTCATTGGTGCAATAATGGGTATCTATCCAAAACTTAGAACTCATTTGTTTATGAGTACATGAGTAGTAGTCTGATCTAATAATAGAGAAGTTTTCCAACAATAGAAGCAATCAGTGAGCTAGCATGGTTTGTCCTCCAACCAAAATACAAGAATAGAAAGAGTACATCTAGGGCAGAATCTTGAGTTGGTCACTACCTCTATATACAAAAGTAGATCTGTTTTGATCCATATCCAAGCCTTGGAAGTTCTCTTCTACCATCTACTCATGGCCGTTACTTAGTTTATAAAATAATCCCTTCAACAACGTATTGTTTTTAAAGTAGCAATGGTCACTAAGTTGACCTATGGCAGTCGTTTTCAAGCTAGTTTATTAAACAAAGTAGTTTATTTGAAGTCATTTTCAAACTAGTTTATTAAGTCATTATCAACTAGTTTAAGAAATATATATGGATCCAGACGTTAACTAATAATCATCCAACAGAATCAATTGAAACTTTATCTAAAAAATTAGAATCAATGAAAGAACAAGGTAGCCTTTGGCGTCTAGAAGAGCTGAAAGAGGCCGTGTCCTAATGGATGAAATTATCTTCATCCCACAATTAAAATTGAAATATTAGGATGAAATTATCTTCATCCCACAATTAAAATTGAAATACCTCATCTAAGCACCAGCATATATGTTCTATTTCTTCTTTTATGGGCAAATGACATATCTGCATAGGTATCATCACATAATAACTTTATCTGAAATTTCTATTACATATTTTACAGAATATATCAGGAACATGTTAAATTTGTAATATTTTTAAAATCCAGGTGAACATCTAGTTGTATTATTTTCTTGTGACCAATAATCTAAAAGTTAATAATTTATAGTTACTAAAAACATAATTTCAATGATTAAATCACCAACTGTCAACTATCTAGAAATTCATATTAATAATGTTTGTGGAATACAAGGATATGGAAGTTAAGGCTTCTGAGTGATGTAGAATTGCTAGCTCCCTTCGGCTTTAGGGAAAGTACATTGCTATACCTCAGCAGTTTTATAGGTCGTCTCATGCAGTGTCATTATGATTTTTGCTGATGTGGAGTAGGGAGGGTTAGGAAAGAGAAAGAGATCATTGTTTCGCGAAACAACCGACTCATAGGCTAGATTTTAGTACTATAAGATAACTACTCCACCATTGTACGAGTTATGGTTGCCATGCAATTCATAATATTTTTTTCTATCCACCATAGATTACGTGTCAATGCATGAGACTGCCTTAGGGCAAGTAATCTTGAGACGACCTAACAAACAATTTGCACAATATGTTGTCTTTTTAAATTGTCTCATAGTAATTCTATTTTCTTTTTACTATAAGATAACTGTATAGATTGTTTCTTAAGTCGTCTCAAAATTACATGTCAATGCATGAGACTACTTATTAGATAACACCAATGTACTATAGATTGTTTGTTAAGTCGTCTCAAAATTACGTGTCAATGCATAAGACTACTTATTAGATAACACCAATGTACTATAGATTGTTTGTTAAGTCGTCTCAAAATTACGTGTTAATGTATGGAACCGCTTATTAGATAACACCAATGTACTTGCAGCGTGACGTAGAATTGATTGTTCCTTCGGTTATTTTACTATAGGTCCGGGGACAAAAGCTCTAGTACGATCCATTAAAAGAAGGAATAAGGTTAATTGTTTTAACTGCTCCAACTATAAAAGGACGAACCGAAAGAATAGTTGCAACTTGCAAGGAACGGATAAAAACGGAATACAAGTCTACAAGTAAATGCATCACTTGATCTCGATGCAATGACGGTGACAGACTATTTCCAAAAAACTGGAAGCAGTAGTGTGACCGGAAGACGATTTCTAAAAAAAAATGCTAGTACACTGCTGGGAATCTAGCTTAAGTCCCAAACCCCCTGTTGGCGCTAAAAGTCAGCCGATTGACTCTCAGCGTCGGACACACGACCCGGGAGAATCTGCTTAGCTCCTGTTCGGATAATCGCCCTGGTGCAGTTCGCGCTGCGTGCCAGCCAATCTGACTTGTTGATTGGCAAGGAGAAAACGTGTCAGATCCCAGGGGCTACGATCGGCTAAGGTTCCGATCTCGAGGAAGCTTATCAGCGAATCGGCCGATTTGCTATAACAAGGTAATCGGCTATGGTACAGCCGACAACTAGGTAACGTTTGTGAAGAAAACTACCAGAGTAAACTAGACAACGCTACAAGAGCAACACTTGAAATAGATCTAATCGGCTATGCAAAAGTGATAGATAAGCAATAAAGATAAATAAGCCGAAAGCTCTAATTTCAAGCTGGATAACTGGTGATAAAACTAGAACGACAGGTAAAACCTACAATTCTAGTAAATATTGATAATTGGTGAATAAATCTAAACGAAACGACAACGATGCGCCCGAAGTTAAAGCTTAGATATTACTCGATAAACGGAACTTACAGAATCGGCCGGAGATCGTGTCGATGCAGTCCTGCCAACCCGTACGAACTCGTGAAAGAAGAAAAGTATTGGCGAAGTCGCCGACTTGAAAGTAAAGTATGAGGAAATAGTAGATTGTTGTATTGATTTGATGTTGTTTACATATCTCTAAAGATGGCTATTTATAGCCTGTTACAACCGATTTCTTAACCGACTAGGATTCTATCTCTAATTTTAAACGAAAACAAATATTTACAAGTACAACTCGTATCGGAGTTGGTTGTTGCGCTCCTGCGGGCCAATCCCCCTTTTATCTTCTCTTTGCAATTCACTTTAAGCCCACATTGACCCAATTGCGCCAGCCTCTCAGTCAGCCAATTTCTACCAACTCCGTTTGCCAAAATACTGCAGCGCCAATCGGCCGATCTCCAACTGTAACACTAATCGGCCGATTCCCAATCGTGATCTTTTTTGACTTGCCGCATCAGCTAATCATTTTCCCTTTTTTGACGCTGATCCCATACGTGTCAAAATCTGGCGTCAACACATGCCCCCCAGTTTCGGAGTAAAACATAATCTTTACTTCGAAATTCCTTTCAACTTCCCTTCCAAAACAAACGCATTAAAAATATCTTTCCGTTTCGCGGTCTTCTGCCTGATTATTGCAATCTTTTCGAAACGGGCGCTTGAGACAACCACTCCCCCAAAAATCGCGTCGATGGCGCGGTAAAAATCCCGCCTTTACCCCTTCTCGGACCGTCCTTAAATATCAGCACGTCCCGCACTTCTTTTTCACAAGCCCACATCTTCCTTTTTTGGCGCACTGGTTTCCTTCTTCCTCCGGCGCTCCTTTAGCTTCCAATCTCCTCCGACGACGACCCTTTTCATCCACATTCCACTCCACCTCCCCAACGGCAACACCATCCGGAACTTCACCAACATTAGAGACCCCGGCGACGGCTCCAGCGGCGGCAGTTCCAGCGGCAGCGGTAGCAGCTCCAGCGGCGGCAGCAGGAGCTTCATCGGCGATAGAGGTCCCACCAACGGCTTCAGCACCTGTAGCTCCGCCAGCAATTCCGCCAACCATGATGAGCTTCATCCCGGAGGTACTTACTGAAACTTTTCTTTTTTACTTTTCACCGCCAAGGCATCTATTTTAAATCCGTTCTTATTTCTTCCTTTTTTTACCTTTTTTAGGCGGTTAGGCACCATATTACCATTCACCTTACCGAAACCCCGATCTCATCTGTCTTGGCCCTATGGGAAATCCAGATCCAACTGATCTAATCAACTTGGAAACCCATAGAATTCCATTTAAGCAGTCAACCATGGACTTAGACCATTGGTCAGGCACTTTTAGATCATGGCCGAATGAAACCCCTGGTTTGGAAATAGTGGTATCAAAGGATAGCCACCTCTAAAAGAGTTCAATGGGATGAGCGAAAAATCGGCCAGTGTATCGACTTGTCCTTATCCCAGATGGAAAGGAACGAGCCCTCAGTGATAGGAGCTTCCTATTTTTAGTCCGACGCTCTCAACGCGTTTCTCTTCGGACATGGGCCCATGACTCCCACTTTGGCCGATGTCGTAATGTTGACCGGTCTTGACATCTCTTCTCCTGAAGACCCCTTTCCGCTACTTGGTCAAGCCGACCCATCGGCTAGAAACAAAAGGAATCGGCGGGTGGAAAGGGTTCACTAAGAGCAACAAGAGGACCGAGACAGTTGCAGAGATGGAGCATGCGGCCTTCTTGATGATGTGGCTGGAGAAACACCTCTTCTATGGGAGGGCAGCTGATCCATCTTCCAACACGCAAGCTCTGGCTGAAGCACTATCGATAAGAGCTTCTGTCCCTCTCGGAAAACATCTGCTAGGATCGGCCTATCATATGCTGCATCAGATCGGCGTCAAGTTATCCAAGGGAGAGCTGATTGGAAATCCAGGTGGCCCCTGGTGGTTCATCAACCTATGGCTCAATCTGTACATGAGCAAGATCTCACAACAGCGGGTGGAGCACATGACTTTTCCCAACATCGAATCGGCGGAAAATCCCACCGTACGACGTCGGCGTACTTCCTTCGGCGAAGCAGCATCGGCTTTCTCCGGTTGCCAGTACTCTACCACCAAGGTAGCCGAATACTTTAGATGCTTCTACAACGGCTTCAGTGAGGAAACAACTAGCTGGTTCCCGTATCAGAGATTGGAACCACTCTTCGAGCTCCACTCAACGACCAACACATTTGATGACGACCTCACAGATGAGCTGATCAAGCCAGGGATCCTACCGGCGAATTTCTTCTTGGGGAAGGACGCCCCTGCTTATGAATTTTATAATCCATCTGTCGCAGCACGACAATTCGGCTTGGGTCAACTACCGATTTATGCCTTCTTCGCCGGCCGTGCAAAATTCCGAGACGAGCTCACCAAAGGTCTCGATTACAGTCGGCTGTACGACCGGGTTCCAGACTCCAGCACCATAGACTTCACCAATTGGATAGTGGCCCCTTTTGCTATCCGACAGTTCAAGCTATGGTGGGCAGAATGGAAACAGCATCTCTTCTGCGCCTCCCCGGCGATATACTGCAACATCCTGGACCCCGACAACATTGATCCGAACGCAGAGGTATCACTCCTTCCTCAGCCGATTTTGATCCCCTTTTTGTCTTTTTATACCACTGACTCTTGTTTTTCCTTTCAGTTTGAGAGTTGAGCCCCCCCAAGACACAGCCGAAGCGGTCGACCGATAGAGGATCGTTATCCGTACATGGAGTTCCCCCTTATCGGCTACCATGCTCCCTCCATTGATGACATCACCGGCCGATTGAAGCAGGCGTCGAAGAAAATTATAAAGAAGACAAGCCGTCGAGTGCGCGCCCGCACGGAATCGGCCGATCCATCCGCGGCTGCATCGACGGAATCTTTGGTTGCACCGACTCTCCCGGTCATCGAGGAAAAGTTGACCCCCAAGCTGCTACAGAAGCCGGAGCGGCCGCCGCATCACTGTTGCTAGAAGCCATTCAGGTAATCTTGTTTTTAAGTCCTCTCGATTATTCTCCTAACGCTGACTCCTCCCCTATATCAGGCCGCGCAAATTGCCCCGGAGGCTCCACAACAATCGGTAACGCCCCAAGCAAAAACCGGAGTACCAGTACTTCCTCCCACTGAGGTACAAGGTCTCTTAACTCAATCCTTTAACATTTAAGCAATGACCTAACCACTTTTGATGTAGGTTATCAGTACGCTAATTATACCTTCCGGACAGCCATCGGCCAAAGAAGCTCCTCAAGAGGCCGGCCCGAGCAGGACGCCGATAATCGTCGAATCCTCCTCCTTCAATGAGCCAATCGTACCAGCTCCTGAACCGAGGGCAACGCTCCCGCAGGCGCAAATAGAGGAAATCTGCTTCAAAGAAGTAAGAAGTTTATTACCCGAATCGGCCGATTCGCTATCGCCGTCGGCTAACTTATTTTCCTTACATTTATTCTTTTGCAGGAACAGGACACTCCCAATAATAGCCTCTTTTTATTTGCAGTTGCGCTCTCTGATGACGAGGAGGTCGCCTCTCGTCAAGTTATCTTGAGCTCAGTCCCTGATGACGTCCGTGCCAAGCTCGAGAGCATACGGACCCTTCTCCAAGAAGACATCGGCCGATTGGTGGAGGATGCTTCGCCGATTCGGCAGCTCTTCAGTGACATGAGCGACCGAGTCCCAGAAGAGGCGGAAGAAGCCCTGGCGCCCGCCGCACACATTGAATTGATGCGGATCCCAGTGTTCAGGGCTCTGCGCCATATGGCCGATCGCGCCAAGCTGGCCAAAACTCGTGAGGAGGAAAACTCGTACAAGCACCGGGCCCAAGAGGTGCACCATTGGATCCATTTCCTTGAGAACTCTCGCTCTGGAATTGTTGGCACTATAGATCGCCTCAAGCGCCGAAGGGTGGAACTCGCCAAGGAAATGGAGCAGGTGGTTAAGGAGATAGCCATCGAAGAGCAGAAACTTCAAGATCTTCCCTCCGTCATCGCCGATCTGAAGCAGGAGAGGCAGCACTTAGCCCACGAGGCCCTCAGACTTCATCGCCATATGCCAGAAGTTTCGGGATTGGCGGATGACGACCAGCGGGTTTTAGACTCGGCCGATCAAATTAAGCGACGAGCGATTGCGGCCATTAATGCCCTTCTGGGATGAACTATAAAAGTACTGGCCGTTTTGTAAGAACATTAATATCCCTTGACCGTTTGATGCCCAAACTCAAACTTGACCCGTCCTTCGCGGTGGCCTTTCATTTATTACCTTTTTTACTCTGACGGGACATGTCTTACCAAACCTTCGCACTTTCTCTTCCTATAAGTACCAGCCCTGGTACTGCTTCCAAGGGTACACACCCAACTCATCCTTTCTCCCTCCGGTTGCTTTGTTCCATCAGGATACTTGCCGAGATGTCCTCTTCATTATCCTCCTTTTCTTCTCCTTCCGTCAACCAGGTACGAGATCTGTCTTTGTTTGTTCTTCTCCAGTCTGATCTTTTAACTAATCTGGCTTTAGGTGGTTATGTGTTAATCTTTTCCAGCCGAGACGCCTTAGCCCCGAACTCGAACGGGCGATCGAACTCATGCACTCCGACAAGCTGTTGTCGTAGGAAGACAAGGACTTGATCAGGGCACATCGTGAAGAACTTAGAGATCACATCCCTGCCGACGTTCAGTGGATGTAGGATCACATCGACGGCAACTGTTACAGGAGGCCGCCAGTCAACAGGAGCCACCTACTCCCTCATCCGGTCGCCCTTGAAGACACCGCGGCAGGAACATCTCGCCCAGTGCTGGATCGGAGCCACCCTCTTCCTCGCCAGGTTGAGGCGGAGGCCGCGATGAAAGATGTGGAAGAAAGAAGCACCCGCCTCCTGATAGAATTAGGTTGGATTGAGAGGGAACTCAAGAAGAAGCGCAATTGAGTATTTTTGTTCTAAGGGCGACTTGTACTGTGTCGGCCATGTACCTTATCGTCCGTACCGAATGATAAATCGGCCAACATGAACGATTACTTTTCTCCTCTAGGCGATTTCTTTCTCTGCATCGGCTATATGACTATCCAGGAACTAGCTGTTCTATCCTGTCATACTCCGCAACAATTTTATGCATTGACCCATATACTTGGATAATATCTTTTCAAGTACCTCCCGTTCAAGGCTCTAGTAAATTCTTCTCCTTCGATTGTCTCCAGAATGTATGCGTTTCCCGGAGCGCATCGGCCGATTCTATACGGCCCTTCCCAAGTGGGAGACCATTTACCAAACTTAGCATCTTTAGACCCAATCGGCAGCACCAACTTCCATACCAGATCCCCTTGGGAGAACTGCTTGACTTTGACCTTCGTGTCATACCACCTGGCTACCTTCTTCTTATTCTCTTCAATGCTGATCAAGGCTCTCAAACGTTGACCTGCCAAATCGTCAAGTTCCCTTTTCATGAGCGAGGGGTTGTCATCGGCCGCCAACTGATCCTGAAGCGATGTACATCTTGACCCCGTTCTCAATTCCCACGGCAATACTGCTTCGTGACCATACACCAGTTGATAAGGGGATATCTTTGTAGACCCATGGCAGGCCATCCTGTATGCACATAAAGCTTTGGTCAAACATAAGTGCCACTTTTTGGGCTGTTCCTCAATCTTCCTTTTGATCAACTTAATTATCCTCTTATTGGAAGATTCGGCCTGGCCATTAGCTTGAGTGTAATATGGAGAAGAATTTAGCAACTTGATCCCCGAAGTGAACATCGTCCCCTGATCGGTTGTGGTAGTTTGAGGGATGCCGAAGTGGTAGACAATATGGTCTCTCACAAAATCAACCATGGCGGCCGATGTCACAGCCTTTAATGGAATCGCCTCTACCCATTTGGTGAAATAGTCCATGGCTACTAAGATGAACTGATGCCCTTTACTTGATGGAGGATAAATTTGTCCGATGAGATCTATTCCCCAACCTCTGAACGGCCACGGCTTGATTATCGGGTTCATGGCCGATGCGGGCGCGCGCTGCATGTTTCCATATTTCTGACAGTCTTGACACCCTTTGTAATACTTGAAACAAACCTCAAGGATCATCGGCCAATAATATCCATTATTCCTAATCATCCACTTCATTTTATGAGCCAATTCGTGAGCTCCGCACACGCCTTCGTGGATTTCTCCCATCAGGATTTTCGCCTCCTCCGTCCCCAGGCACTTGAGCAGAACTCTATCAATCGTTCGGTAGAACAAGTCGTGTTCTAGTAATACATACTTTGTGGTTTGAAAACGCACTCGCCGATCCACATTCTTGGACGGATCCTTCAAATAATCGGCAATCTTTTTTCGTCAGTCGTCGGCCGCAAGTTCCAGAGTCATGGCGCCTTGAATCGGCCGGTACCCGGATGCGTGTTGGGCAAGGCTATTGGCCTCCTCATTATAGTTTCCGGGAATATGCTCAATAACCGCGGACTTGAATTCTTTCAAAAGTTGGAGGCAATCTTCGTAATAAATTCTCAAAACATCATCTTTGCACTCGGACCTTCCTGCCAATTGGTCCACGATGAGCATGGAATCCCAAAAACTTTCCACAGCGTCGGCCTTGATCTCTCTTAATAATTGGATCCCTTTTAGGACAGCCCGGTATTCCGCCTGGTTATTAGTAGCTGATGCTTCTATCGGCAAAGAGAAATCATAGCTTGCCCCCCGAGGCGATATGAGAACGATGCCGATTCCTGATCCGGCCCCACATGATGAACCATCAAAATATAGAGTCCCCGGAATCGGTTCCACGACAGCGACTTCTGGTCCGCAGTGCTGGGCGATGAAATCGGCCATGACTTGACCTCTGACGGCTTTTGCCGACTCATATCTTAGATCAAACTCTGACAAAGCTAAGATCCACTTTCCAATTCGCCCTTTCAAAATCGGCAACGACAGCATGTACTTTACTACGTCATCTTTGCATACGACTATGCACTCTGCCGATAACAGGTAGTGTCTGAGTTTGGTGCATGAGAAGTAAAGACACAGGCATAGTCGCTCTACCGGGGAGTATCTCGTTTCAGCGTCTAGAAGTATTCTGCTAACATAATATATCACCCGTTCCTTTCCTTCGAACTCATGTACCAGCGCCGATCCGATAGCTCGCTCATCGGCCGATAAGTATAGCTTGAACGGCTTGTCAGCCTGTGGTGGGAGCAACACGGGTGGCGAGACCAGGTATTGCTTGATGTCTTCCAATGGCTTGCGTTGTTCTTCTTCCCACACGAACTCTTGGTCGGGTTTCAACTTCAGTAATGGCGTGAAAGCTTGAATGCGCCCGGACAGGTTGGATATGAATCTTCTGATGAAATTGACTTTGCCGATTAAGGACTGCAACTCGGTTTTATTCTGTGGGCCACGACTTTATTGATAGCCGCTATTATTTTCCGGTTGACCTCTATCCCACGCTCACGAACCATAAACCCCAAAAACTGTCCGGTGGATACGTCGAAAGCACACTTGTTTGGGTTCATTTTCAACCCATGCCTCCTCGTTCATTCCAACACTTCCCGCAAATCGGCCAGATGTTCCTGGTGCCTTTTTGACTTGACCACGACGTCGTCGACGTAAATCTCCACTAGTACGCAGATAAGCTTGTGAAATATATAATTCATGACCCGTTGATATGTAGCGCCAGCGTTCTTCAACCCAAAGGTCATTACCACCCACTCGAACAAACCGAGGTGGCCTGGGCATCTGAAAGCCGTTTTCGAAATGTCTTCTTCGGCCATTAATATTTGATTGTACTCGACGTTTCCATCCATAAAACTAATGACTTTATGACCTGCGACGGCATCTATTAGCACATCAGCTGTCGCGTCGGATACCCGTCCATCGGCGTAGCCTGATTAAGGTTCCTGAAGTCAATGCACACGCGCAGCTTTCCATTTTTCTAGTATACGGGCACAATATTGGAGATCCACTTAGCATAATGGCACTGCCGAATAAATTTTGCTTCAATCAGTCTTGTAATCTCGGCCTTTATATCGGGTAGAATTTTAGGATTGCACCGTCATGCGGGTTGCTGATATGGCCGATATCCCAGCTTTATGGGCAACCGGTGTTCAACAACGGACCGGTCCGGACCAGGGATCTCATGATATTCCCAAGCAAAACAATCTTTAAATTCTTTCAATAAATTTGTCAATTTACATTTATATTCTGGATCCAAGTTAGCAATAATGTACGTCGGCCTTGGCTTGGCGCCATCACCTAAATCTATCATTTCTAATGAATTGGCCGACGTAAACCCGTGCCCCAGCTTCCCGTCTTCTCGAACGGATTGATCCATTTAATCTGAATCTTCAGAGCCGACTGCTCGGATCGGCTGTAGGTCAAAATCGGACACTTTTAGGAAATCGGTGTCCCAAGTCCTCCCGGATATGCACTTGACATGTTCACAGCTCCATTGTTGCGCGTCAGCCGCAGCAACGCTGTAGGCGGAATCGGCGGTGACTATTTCGATGTTGTCGCCGACTCATTGTACGAGGCATTGATGCATTGTAGACGGGACGCAACAATTTGCGTGTATCCAGTCGCGACCGAGTAACATATTGTAGGACCCTTTGCCATTAATAATAAAGAAAGTGGTGGGAAGGGTCTTACTGCCGACGGTGAGGTCGACACAAAGCGCGCCGCGGGCGGGAGACACGTTGCCTTCGAAGTCCTTGAGCATCATGTCCATCTTGGTCAGATCCTCGTCGCTTTTTCCCAACTTCCGGAACATGGCGTACGGCATGATGTTGACTGCAACGCCTCCATCCACTAGTAGCCTGGTGACAGGTCAGCCGTTGACATGTCCTTTGAGGAGCAGTGCCTTGAGGTGTTCCCGTTTTTCATCTTCGGGTTTCTCAAAAGTGGCTGTCATTGGCTCCAAAGCCAATTGCGCCATTTGTTCCTCTATCTCTGACGTGTCATATCGGTCAGCGGGAGCCATGAACTCCATCGGCAAGATAAAAACCATGTTGACATCAGTTGCCGATTCCTGGTTGTCGTCGCCTTCCCTGTCATTTCTTTTGGGGCGCCAAACCTAAGACCTATCGTTCTTCTTGTCTATCATCTGTCGTTGCTCTTCCTCCTGCTGTTCCCATTGGCGCAGACGTTGGATCCTTCGTTTTTGGGATTTGGTCAATCCATCAAGGCACCACCTGGGTTTCACTAGTTTGGCCGGCGGTCTGGCGCGCTCCCATTCTGGCTCCCGCCCTAAGGAATTTTCATCTGATACCCGAGCATCGGCCATCTCTTCTAGTCGATCGTGTGCGCTGACTCTGTCCCCTGGTCGGTCGTGCTGATCGGTGCTGCCCCCCGGCCTATCGTATCGCTCGCGTCTGTCTCCTGACCGATCATATCGGTCATTCCTGCCCCCAGCCGATCACGTACTGAAAGGCGCCGATCCTTTTGCTCGCGCTAGTTTCTGCTGATTGGCTTTGACCTTCTATCTCTGGAGCGAGACCTTCTGAACGGGCGGATATTGCGATATGGACTGTTGCATTCTGGGCAATTATCGGCCGATGGCAACCTGAGGTTATTTTCCCAACAATGGATGAAGAACGGGCATCGCCAATGATTTTCGTGTCATCGCATCATCTCTTCGCGAAATCTTGAACCTTCTTGTTGCCGCTGGTACTTGTTGAGCAAGAATTGGGAAGTGATGGCTCTGCATGGTCTTTTCGATCCTTCACCTTCATCATCCATCGATCTCTTCCCTTTGACGTCCTCGGGTGCAGCCTGATTCCTGGGGTCCACGACGCTGCTCTTTTTAGCCGATTCTGATGTCTGCACTTTGGTTTGAAGCGCGTTTCTTCCTGTATCAACCATGTTGGTGGGGAAAGAATGCTGATCAATCTTCATCAGCTTTGCTGGCTTTGTCGGGACCTCAAATTTGAGCCTGCCTTCCTCAATGCGCCCGAAGTTAAAGCTTAGATATTACTCGATAAACAGAACTTACAGAATCAGCCGGAGATCGTGTCGATGCAGCCCTGCCAACTCGTACGAACTCGTGAAAGAAGAAAAGTATTGGTGAAATCGCCGACTTGAAAGTAAAGTACGAGGAAATAGTAGATTGTTGTATTGATTTGACGTTATTTACAGATCTCTAAAGATGGCTATTTATAGCCTGTTACAACCGATTTCTTAACCGACTAGGATTCTATCTCTAATTTTAAACGAAAACGAATATTTACACGTACAACTCGTATCGGAGTTGGTTGTTGCGCTCCTGTGGGCCGATCCCCCTTTTATCTTCTCTTTGCAATTCACTTTAAGCCCACATTGGCCCAATTGCTCCAGCCTCTCAATCGGCCGATTTCTTCCAACTCCGTTTGCCAAAATACTGCAGCGCCAATCGGCCGATCTCCAACTGTAACACTAATCGGCCAATTCCCAATCGTGACCTTTTTCGACTTGCCGCATCGGCTAATCCTTTTCCCTTTTTTGACGCCGATCCCATACGTGTTAAAATCTGGCGTCAACACCCCCCTTTAGTACCGGTTGTGCAACCAGTATTCAGTACTGAAGGGGGTCCTTTAGTACTGAGTCAAATAACCGCTACTGAAGGGGTATTAAAAAATTAAAAAAAAAATCCGCCGACCGGAGCCTTGGCTGCACCCACCGCCGTCCGCCTGACCTTCGGAGCCTCGGCCGCACATTAGCTGAGCCTCGCACCGAAGAGAGAGAGAGAGCCGTCCTTCCGACTCATCACCGCTGGCCGCCCTTCCTTCTCATCCCCTTCGCCTTGCTTCCCCCGCGAACCCTGCCGGCCCCCTCGCCCGGCCGCCCGCCCTCGCGACGCACTCCGCTGGCCCCCTCGTGCCGCTGGCCACCCTTGCCCAGAGAGAGAGAAAGAGAAAGAGGTGAGGCGACGCACCTCGTCCTGCCGCGCCGCCACCCCTTAGATCCCGCTGCCCCCACCGCACCTCCACACTCTCCCACCGCGTCGGCCTGCAGATCCCGCTGCTCCACGCGCCATCACCTGCTACTGCTCCACGCGTTGTCGCCTGCCACTCCGCCTCTGTGCTCCTCCACCGCCGTGTTGTCGCCTCACCTCGCCCCACCGCTGCTCCTCACCGGCGTCGCAGTGAGGGGCGCGCGGAGGGGAGAGGGGAGGGGCATCCGTGAGGGGAGGGGTTGGGGCGTGCCTGGAAGAATGGGAGGAAGAGAAGCAAAGCCGCCGTGAGGGAGAAGGGAGAGAGGAAGGCCGTTCGAGAGAGGGAGGCGTACGGATAAGACGATGAGGAGTGGACGCGTCCGGTGGACTTCAATCCAGTGAAGTCCAAATTAGAACCGGGTGGAGGCTTCACCCGGTACTAAAGGTTGCACATTAGTACCGGGTAAAACCTCCACCCGGTACTAAAGGCTCTCAGTCACATTAGTACCGGGTCAAAATGCAATCGGTACTAAGTCTCGGGGCTGAGTACCAGTTGTGGTAGTAGCACTTGATCTCGACGTTTTAGTGAACGATTGGAACCATCAAAGCCGGATCCAACGGCCGATATCTCGCTGGCACTATGGCCCACATCGCCCTCCGAACCTTTTCCGCGCCGCCGCCGGCCGGCCGCCGTTTTTCCAGTATCCCAGCGACCAGGAGCTAGCCGGGACTCGAATGAACGCACCTACGCAACGGCCGACCTCGCCAACCCCTTTTCAGCATATACTAACTGGAAAGAACAAAGACTTGCCGTTGATTCACGCATGGCTTGGGCTCGTTAAAATTGTTGGAAATTCTACCTGATGTGTTGCTGCATAGACGTCCGACGGCCCGAGTGGTGTGTTTTTCAGGCAAAATCTAGGACGAGCCTGGCGCTAAGCTGTACCTGAACTGTTTAGTTTTGTGTGGCTGTGACGGGACAGGGCATATCGTTCAGTTATCATCGCCCTATTATTGCCACTGGTTGGGTGATGTAAAATGCTAGGAAAAGCTTGTGGACGCCCGAAGCTCCGACCCACACCACACCATGCTTGCTTCATTGCCTGCTCGATGCTGCATGTCATGTCAGGAATAGAAAAAACACAGTCTGCCGAGTAGATGCCTGAACTGATAAATCACTGCTCCACTGGAAGTCGCCATCCAGTCGCCCGAACGCGAGCAGTAGTGTTGTCCTTGGCACCTGAATAATGTACATGATTACCTCAGAGACTCATCACCCTTACGCGATGATCGCGCTCCATCTCCAGCACAAACTCAGACGACGGGTATCTCGAAACGGAACCGAGATGCACACATCTTTGATCATGTTTGAGCCACAAAGTGACGTGCAGGAAGCTCTCCAGAAGCACCGGGAATTGTTATTCTACCAGGGGATGCAAATCTTGCCACTCGGACAGGAAAGCGACGAGGAGTGCAAGTACGATAGGTGCTCGCTTGACATGGGTTTTATACTACACGCACTCGGCATTTTGCGTTGAGAGACTAGCTACTTACATGGTGACTTCCTGACAGTTGACAGGGAGATTATTTGCTCCATGCCTCCATCATGGATGGAAACTGCACACCTGAAGCTACTTGGTTGTTTAACCCATTTGGTTTATAAATTGGAACCAATATTTAACAACGACATGTTTGAGATGTTTGGGAGTAGATTATGCGTCGAGGCTTAGGACGTCACGGCGGCAGCACGCACCTGATCCGTGTCAAGGGTGCTTCTATGCACGCGGACGAAAATTCGGCCCCAATGCGTAGAACTTTCTATTGTCCTCCAAAGTTGGAGAAGTTCTTTTGTTCCTATCCAATATCGATGCTGTGTAGTTTCCAGCAATTGTTTAATTTCGAAATTTCTAGCGAGTGCTCTTGTGCGACGCAGGAGTTTCACCTGCAAATTCTTCATCGACTGAAGTCTACAGCTTCCACAGTTTACAGTTTCACCTGAAACTTGAATTTGAAACCACAGGAAAAAGATACACAATTTTGCAGGAAGAGGATCCGAGAGGATGGCGAGCAACGACATCATAGCCCAGATAGGCGCAGACGCTAGCGGCTAGCGCAGTCGTAGCGCCGCCCGGATCCCGCGCGAGGTGCGAGGCGCCCTGCGCATGCGTTGCAACCCTCCCCCTGGCCTCCGATCCACCGCGCGCGGTCACACGACCGGCGTGCGCCCCCCGCACCTCGCATACTCTATCTCGCGCCAGCTACCCGCCGCCGGCGCGGCGCGTCCGGCCGTGTGCATGGGCCATCACGTGGCCCACCA
>NC_028451.1:37901075-38002045 GCF_000263155.2 Setaria italica | reverse complement strand
AGTGGAACACGAGAGAAGAGAAGCCATGGTGGCGACCCCCCGATGACTGTGGCAGCTGGCTGCTGTACCTGTCCCTGGCAGCGAAATGCGGTGGGGACCAGCCGTACCGCCTCGCCGGCTTCCTGGCGGTCTGCGCCGCCGCATGCGTCGTCACCTGCCTCCTCCACTGGTGCTTCCCGGGAGGCCCCGCGTGGGGGAGGTGGCGGTGGACGCGGCGCGCCGGTGGCGCGGCGGGCATCCCGGGGCCTAGGGGCCTGCCGGTGATCGGGAGCATGTGGCTCATGACGGGGCTCACGCACCGCAAGCTCGCGGCGGCGGCGGACCGCCTGCGCGCCAGACGGCTGATGGCGTTCTCTCTCGGCGAGACCCGGATGGTGGTGGCCGCGCACCCGGAGGTGGCCCGTGAGATCCTCAACAGCCCGGCGTTCGCGGACCGGCCCGTCAAGGAGTCCGCGTACGGGCTCCTGTTCCACCGCGCCATCGGGTTCGCGCCCCACGGCACCTACTGGCGCGCGCTCCGCCGCGTGGCGTCCACGCACCTCTTCTCCCCGTGGCAGGTCGCGGCCTCCGGCGCGCAGCGCGCGGTAATCGCGCGCCAGATGGTCGGCGCCATCAAGGGCCTGTCGGACGCCGGCCGCGGCGGCGACGTCGAGGTCCGCCGCGTCCTCCGCCGTGGGTCCCTGCACAACGTGATGTGGTCGGTGTTCGGCCAGCGGTACGACCTGGAGCTGGACCCCGCCAAGGAGAGCCCGGAGACGCGGGAGCTGAGGGCCCTCGTGGACGAAGGCTACGACCTGCTGGGCCAGCTCAACTGGTCCGACCACCTCCCCTGGCTCGCGCGCTTCGACCTGCAGGGCACCCGGGCTAGGTGCGACCGCCTCGTCCCGCGCGTGAACCGCTTCGTCGGCGGCATCATCGACGAGCACCGCGCCCGGAACGACCTCAGCTCCGCCCCACCCGCCGTCGTGGACTTCACCGACGTCCTCCTCTCGCTGCAAGGCGACGACAGGCTCGCCGACTCGGACATGATCGCCGTCCTCTGGGTGCGTAACTGAACCGGCAATCCGACCATAACCTCCTCCGGGATCTTCGCACGTTTTCAGTTTCTGACACGCGAACGTTACGTCCCTTTTGCAGGAAATGGTGTTCCGTGGAACTGATACCGTTGCCGTGCTGATCGAGTGGGTTCTAGCCCGGCTGGTGATGCACCCTGACGTGCAGGCGCGTGTCCACGACGAGCTGGACTGTGTGGTCGGCCGAGACCGCGCCGTGACCGAGTCCGACTCGGCGTCACTGGTTTACCTGCACGCCGTGATCAAGGAGGTGCTCAGGCTCCACCCGCCGGGCCCGCTGCTGTCGTGGGCCCGCCTCGCCACGTCGGACGTGCACGTGGATGGGCACCTCATCCCCGCCGGCACCACCGCCATGGTGAACATGTGGGCCATAACGCATGACCCCGACGTGTGGGCCAAGCCGACGGAGTTCCAGCCAGAGAGGTTCGTTGGGTCAAACGAGTTCTCCATAATGGGTTCGGACCTCAGGCTGGCGCCGTTCGGGGCTGGCCGGCGCAGCTGCCCCGGGAAGAGCCTCGCCATGGCCACCGTGGCGTTCTGGCTCGCCGCGCTGCTGCACGAGTTCGAGCTGCTGCCATCGCTGGACCCGGCACGCGGCGTCGACCTGTCGGAAGTGCTCAAGCTGTCGTGCGAGATGGCCGCTCCGCTGGCGGTGACGGCGAGGCCCCGGCAAGCGGTATGATGACGTGTGACGGCTGCGACGACGGTCGTCATCATCAGTCAGTCAGTGGGGTGGGGTCGGGGGGGGGGGTCGGCATATGCTTACTGCTGGCGCTACTAGTGGTACATGTAAAAGCGTTGCTGCTTTTGGGAGACGTTGCTACCGGTCAGCTTGCAAGCAGCAAGTTGCTGCTACTACTCGATGGACATGGGTATATGCTTTTCATGTTACCATCTCTGATAGATGCATCGGCCAGGTGCCGAATGTGATATTTTGGCTTGTACCGTTAGCTACTCTTTTGTTTTCACTCTTTTCTTGCTTTTTTATAATGTGCGTGTGTGGGTGAAGATTGTAAAATGTATATGCTGGTTTGGGTGATTATGGATTGTAGTTCACATATTAGTATTACATCTGGTGAGTCATTTTGTTCAACACAGCTATATTTTGAAATTTGGCTATATTTGACACGACTTCAGAACAGAAGGGTGTTTTCTTATCTTCTCGGTGACCTTGGGAATTTGGGCTTAGAAAGGAGGGCCGATCGGAAACTGGCGGTGGCTGTGCTTAATGTGGTGTGGCAAAGGTGCCGCCGCTGGCAAAGGTGGACGATGGGCGGGGTTGGAGGCGGACGAATACCAAAAATCCAAAATGTATGAATTGGCTGCAAAGTGAGACTATTACAAAGGAGCATCTCACTTTGTTCAATGCCTAAATTTGCTACAAGTTGTAAAGGAATTGTACAAATGATTAGTCCTGTTTTTTTACATGTCACATTTGATTTGTACTAAGTCACATTTGTCCAACTTTAAGCAAATTTATATATAGAAAATATAACATCTATAATACCAAATTTGTTTCATTGAATCTATCATGGAATATATTTTGATAGTGCATATGTTTGATAGTATAGTTGTTATAGTTTTGTATAAACTTGGTAAAAATGGGATAAATTTAAATTAGAACAAAACAAATGAGACATGTAAAAAAAACGGAGAGAGTACTTGCAAAATATGTATGTACATCCATACTCTCATGAATTGGATGTGTTTCACATGTTCAAACAATAAAATTGAATGATAGACTAGTAGCGGTACTTGATTAGTCGAACAAAGCATATCCATAGCGTGAAGTTCCATTCCGGAATAAGCTCCAAAGTCATCCATCGCAAAAGCACACCCACATTTGTACCGCTCCATCAACCTACATTTCCTTTTTCTTAGTTGGGTTAGCGGGGGGGGGGGGGGGGGGGGGTTTTAAATCTTTAGGGTCAAAACCACATATGATTTTGTTCTCTATTTTGCTATCTCTCTTGTTACAAAATTTTGCACCCTACGCTCTAATCCGATGGACTAGCGTGTCAATTATAGAAATGGTAATATGATGATGTAAAGTTCAATAAGTCACGTAAAAAGTAAATGAGTATAGAGAGATGCAAAATCTGGCTCTTCAATATCTGAGTAGTTCTTATTTGAGCCCGTCGCAATGTCAAGCTATGGGACCAATTAACACTATGAATGGTCGTAGATACTTCCAACACACAAGTCTTTGAAATGGTCTCATTTGGACGGTCCCTGCTGTTTTCACTAGGTAGAGTTTTGGCAAACCGCCACAGAGCTTGCCTCCTGTGTGCAACAATGAAACTTTGCAGACTCGGTTTTGGAGGGTCACACAAGATTTACGATATTACCCAGGCTACAAGATCACTACAAGAAACTATTTAATCTGTGACGGAACAAATTTATCATAGATCGCTAAAAAACCGTCATAAAACACTATCTGTGATGATTTCAGATAACGTCATAGAATTGAGCATCACAGATTAAATCGATCAACGTTTTTTTTGTAACCGTCACAGATTAGCACGATCTATGACGTTTCTTAACCATCACAAACCGGCCTTAGGCCTCCGCAGCCCATCCCAAGCCCAATATCAATGACGAAAATAAACGTCACAGATGGTTGCCACGTATTCCCCCATAAGTGACATGGACGTTGATGTGGCGACTGACATGGCTAGTGATGTGGATAATTATGATGATGTGGTTGTTGAATGGCTGCTGACGTGTCTGGTACCGATGACATGGCTGCTGACGTGGTTGATGATGAGGCAGATGCCGATGATGTTACGTGGCTGCTGACATGGCTGCTGACGTGGCCCACTTGTTAATGGGTCCATTTTAGAACTGGGCCACTAAGATGGGCCATTTTTCGGCCCACTATATTTTCACTCAGATTGAAACCCACTGTACAGCCCATCATACAACCTCATGATAAATTCAGCTCACCAAATTCAGCCCATTTATCAGAATGATCAATTTAGCCCACAAGACATACAAAATTTATCAACCAATTTTACCAGAATTATAGTTTCAAATCAGGTACAATCTCAGGTTTACATTTGTGGTAATAGAAACAGCAATGCAACAGAAATGTACTCTACTCCCAAAAGTTCTAGAATTAATAGAAGTTCCAGAGCTACCACTTTGGTGATAGAATGAATAGAAGTTCCAAAAAAACTCTTAGCTGAGTTTGGTTTCACCACCAGCTTGGTTTGGTTCCAGCAATACTAAGCACCAGAAACCACTAGCAGTGCACACAAGGCACTCCAGCACCAAAAACAACAAAAGATAGGTTGCAACTGCAAAAGTTTGGTTCCAACAAAAATCTAACATACCATCATGTCAGTTAGCTTGGTCGATTTTGACCCAGCACAAATTCAAGCTCATCACAACATTCATCCTCTTGATATGCAGGAGCATTATATTGTACAGACTCAGTTTCTCTTACATTATAAAGATACCTATGGTCATATGTCTGGACTACTTGCCAATTCTCACCCAGCTTTGTGTTTGGCAAATAGAAGACCTTCCTAGTCTGAGTGGCCAATATTAAAGAATCATCCTTGTACCATAGACTTCCAATATTGATGCTTTTAAAGAAGCCATCATATTTAAGTTCAATCCTCTTCCCATTAAGTTTAAACCAGTCACATTTTAACAAAACTACTATCCTCTCATCAGAATTATATTCTAACTGAATTATCTCTTTCAAGGTTCAAAAAAAATCAATGAACTGACCATTGTGTGTACCTTCTATCATTACTCCACTGTTCTGTATTTTCTTATTCTTGTCATGGTCAACAGTGTTAAACCACACACCATTCACTATGCACGAGGAGTATTTCTTGACTCTGAAATCAGGACCACATGCCAAGGAAAAGAGATCCTTATCTACCTCTTCTTGATGAGTATCCCGCAACCTCATGATCTGGCACATGCAACAGACACAAATCATAATCTATATAGAAAAAATTGCCTAAAAAGATGTGAATGTAAACTAACATGGTTGGTCTGAAATCCTAGCCGAATATTTCTTTCAATGTTATGCACCCCTGCTGTCTCTAATTCATCTCCGAACATTCCGCAGAAAAAAGAAGTTAGCATATGTCAAATACAAAGGTGGCAAAATAAAAAGAAGGCAGTCCTCACAACTTACTTAACATATTTCTCAACTTAACTACAGTTGTTAAGCACATACCACACCATTTGATCAAAACCATTTTCATCATATGCAAGTTCAGGTGTGGAAGTAAAATGAACTCCATGCCCAAAAACATCAACACCAAAGGCCTCTTCATCAGAAAAACCATTATTTCTTGGTTCTCGATTAAATCTTGTTTCAACATCATCCATGTATTTAGAGCAAAATGTCAGGCATTCGTCAGCAGCATATGCCTCAACAATTGAACCTTCTAGCCGTGCCCTATTCCTCACATAGCGCTTCAAAGTGTAAAGCCGCCTTTCAATCGGGTACATCCACCCAAATTGCACAGGACCTCGGAGTAATGCCTCATTAGGTAAATGGACAGCAAGATGCATCATCACATCAAAGAAAGCCGGGGGAAAATTTTTTCTCAAGCTTCAAAGAAAGCCGGGTGGCGGCGGCGGCGGCGGCGGTATCAGATGTGGTGGCACTGGAGGCCGACGGGGGCAGTGCCGGCCGGCGAATGGTGGGTGGCGGCAGTGCCAATGGTGCAGGCCTGAGGCAGGGGGGCGGGGTGGCAATGGTAGGCGGCAGCGATGGTGATGCGGAGCATGGCAATGGTGGCCATCGGCGGGATCTCGCCGATGCAGAGTTGTGCGAATCTTGCCTGTTAATTTTGTGGGTTGAGAAAAAAGTCTACTTTTAAATAGATAAAACAATTAAAATGCCAAAATAAATTACAACCAAGCATGTAGCCCAGTGGTAAGGCGCGCTGGACTGTAGTCCTAGGTCTCAGGTTCAAACACTCCCTGCCACGTAGGCAACAGTGCAAGAAACTATGTATAAAAAAGTTGAAGGCCACAAAGAAGAACAAAACAACAATTAGCTCAATGGTAAGTGTGATATATCCTATTCTTGATGTTCTAGGTTCAATCCTTGGCCTTCACCCTTTTTTTAATTTTTCCATGATTTTTTTTCTGATTTCTCCATTTTTTCCATACATAACATGATGATTTTTAATTTATTGCTCGTGACGAATGTGCTAAAACGTCACAGCGTTGTGGGCCGGATTGTGACGAATTTAACAAAATATCACTGTGTGATGGAAAATAGAAAAACATCATAGATGCAGTACTGTTCGTGATGTTCTCCGAAAATATCATAGAAAATCCATCACAGATTAAATAGTTGCTCGTAGTGGATGGTGCTTGCCCTCAAGCACCATGGATACAAGAGATATGAAAGCCTCCCCCTAACAATTGGTTAACATCTATAGACATGCATTAATATGTCTAAACTAGTAGTCTAATACTTGTGTTAATTGCCTTGATCCTCAATACCAACTAACGGTGGTGAAAGCTTTCAGATGTGGGCACCAACACTTTCTCTAGCCCCGATACAAAGGACCTGTGGTTGCTATTTTTTTTAAATGAACCTGGGAGCAGAGCTGCTGATTTTATTAAAAATAAGATGAAACCCAAACTAAGCAATACAACAAAGGAAGAAAACAACAGCCACCCAAACACAAGCAACTCAAACAAACACTGAAAACACCACAGACTTCAAGCTACTACTCCAACACTAGATACCACTTAGCCACCCCAAACTCCACAACTCAACCTCACCGTCGGCTGCCGGTTGACTACTACGTCAGGCGTGCTAGGGGTATGCATATGTGGCATTAGCTCGTATCCCCGAACCTCAAATAGTTGCATCTACCGCTACCTATAGTACATCGTCGACGCCCTCCCCAACCATGCTAATTAGGGCATTATTCATTGCCTCGACCTCGTCGTCGTCGAGGTTGAACATCTCATTTAAATTAGCGTTCACCTCTGCTGGTAGGGGGCATTAAACGTCGCAATAAACTCTTGCAATGCAGCCTCAATCGATTCAGCCTCATCATTTAGAAGCCTAAGCTTGTAACAAAGGTTACGCTGCGTTCGCTGCATTTGAGTCATCGGACGAGTAGTTGCTCGTGACACAAACTGTAACTTAAACCCATGCTAGGATCCTGCTTACAAGTGCCGGCAAAAGGAGCATCTATCTCATGCCCCAAATCTGAACACAACTCGGTATCACCAGGAGCTTGACTAGCGAAGCGCATATACTGATATACTTCGAGTGCCTATCTACAGCGACACTCTTACCAAACCAAATGGACGTGTTCCACACGGTTAACACAAAGGAGTTGGACGGTACGTAGTAGCACTTGACTGGTCTAGTGAAGCATATACTTTGAGTACAGAGCACCAGGTTCGCCTATTCCTGGATCAGCGGAATTCTGCCGTATCCGTGTTGCTTCATCGAGCTGCATTTCCATTTTTATGCGAAGGGCGCCATCTTGGTACATAGCTCTCCTAGTCCCTGTCCCCGTACACGTGCTGCCGACCAGGAGCTAGAGCTCTGAATCCCTCAACCGTCCCAGACCACGTGGAGCTACTGGACAGCAACCTGACACGCGATCTTGCCCAGGCGCGTGCCTTTCTTATCGCACACCCGACGAAAAGTTGCAGAGCTGTGTGCGTGATGTGGCCACTCCGAAGCTCAAGTTGCCCGCTACGCTACAACCCCCGGATCGATCTAGCTGCCCATGGCCATGACCCACCGGGTGATCTGCACTTGCGCGCAGAGGTTGCTGTTCCATGGTAAACCTGGAGACTGATGTGGTGATATTTTGGTGAGTAGCTAGGCACAGTATCTTCCCCCCAGCACAAGTGTCAAGTGTGGCTACCCCACTGTGCGAAAAACGCTTGCGCTCCTTCTAATAATTCAGGGAGAGAAAAAAAAATGTGTGGTGTTGTTCAGTAGCCAACTATTCTGCGACGACGAAATGTCGAAATGTGTTGTCTTTAGTAACCGTGCAGCAACAGGTGCTGTGGTGAAAACCCGATATTTCTGCAATGACATGGACGCGGATAATGGCAATGACATGGATGAGCCGTCTCCAAGGTGTCTGCAATCAAGTGGTAGTACTGTTTGGAGGGTCTTTGCTTTTGGGTACTGCATGTGAAGCCTTGTCAACCCACGAGATCGAATATCTAGAATAGCAAGTATAGTAGACTTTTAAAGAACTGCTAGTGGAAACATAGAGCTTAGACTGGCCATGATCTTTTATGTCTTGCACAATCATTTTCCTATTGCCCGAAGTCTATGTTGTCTGTGGCGTGTCTCGGATTAAGACTGCAGGTACCAGGCAGGTAAGACTGTAAGTTCAGAATTTGAAAGGGGCAAAATGTGTGTTGACGATCAAAATTGGCAGGATCTGGACTGACCAAAGTCTTCAAAATGTAAATTGCACTTTACCATTGTGTATCTCCCATCAAGTAGATCAAAATGCATATGTCGAACATCCGATTTGGAGTTCGGATGAGAGAGTTATGACCTCGGGAAGATCTGCACCCAGGAAGACCGGTCAGACTGGTTTGCCAGGGCGGTCAGACCGGTTTGGTCTGTGTAATCCGAGTTAGGAGTTGTATTTTGACATGGGATTTGTTAGGGTTTCGATTCCTAATGGGGCAAGACCTCCCCTCCCTATAAATATACAGGGCTATGGCCGATTGAGATGTATCCAATCGATCAAAAATATTATCAATCTACTATTTTGCTTTTATACCTTTTCTCTTTGCCCTAGCTTTTCCAATCCACATCTGTTGTTCTTCATTGGTCTCTACGACGTTCGAGGACGTTCTAGGTGGCCTGCCTTGCCGATCCTAGAACAACCCAAGGTGTGCCGGTCCTGACGGGGTCTCTCCCGAGCAAGCGTTCGTTGGTTTTCTTCGCCGGGCTCGCCGGTGAAACTGGGCTCACTAGCCATCCACATCGGTCTGACCGGCCTGCGCAGAGGAGCTGCAAGGAGCCTCTCCACGTGCTACACGTTTGAGTGCGTTCGTGCGTTGGTTTGATTTTAGCGCTAAGAACGTGTGAGAGAAAAATTATGAGATCATTGTCCACGATGACTCAGATGTAGACCCCAAGAGCACAACTCGATCGTATCCTCACGAGCAGCTTTGACTGTCATTTATCGAAACGATAGCATTTCCTTTTCTCGCATCCTCTTCTAGAAAAGAAAATCGTTTATGAAGCAGGGATGCATATTCTAAGAAGGAACTAAACAAGAAAACTTGGACTAATCAAATATCATATAAAGAAGTTGAGGAAACCTCGAGGTTCCTTCCCGCCAAACACACCTGCCGTCATTTTCAAGTCGGGCGACGCTCGCTCATTCAGTGCACTTCGGTCACTGAGGGCTAATTTGGAAGCCGAGAGTAAGATAATCTAGGGAGGGGTCCAGCGGGATTTAATTAGTCAGCTCATTTCCATGGTTGGCTCTCCCCCATAGAGTATTCCTTCTCTGTCGCTGTTTGGGAGCTCAGGAGGGGAATATTCAGATAAAAAACATCTCAAAAAAAGCAGAAAAAAATGAGAAAAAATTTAAAAATACTATAACAAACTCATAATGGATCATTGTCAGCATCAAGTATCATAAAAGGCTTCGGAAAAAAATCTTTATACAAACACATATATCTTAAGGATGAAATCAATTAAGTTTAATTTATGAAAGTACTTTGCATTCACTAGCTACACAAGTCTTAGGGCCCGTTTAGTTCCCCCAAACTCCCAACTTTGACACTATGCAAAAAGAAGATTCCCCATCACATCAAACTTGCGGTACATGCATGGAATACTAAATATAGACGAAATCAAAAACTAATTGTACAATTTTATTGTACTTTGCGAGACAAATCTTTTGAGCCTAATTAGTCAATATTTGGACAATAATTCACAAATACAAACGAAACGTTACAGTGTACTACAGTGCTAGCACAGAGGCAACTAAACAAGACCTTAATATCATCTCCCAACTATACTGTTGCACCTGTCTTTGTCCACAAGCCGCAAGCCGCAGAGATCTCGGTCTCAAATCCCATGTCTTCGAGAACTGCAGGAACTTTGTAGGTAAATCAAGATGAACATTAAAAAAATGCATGCATGAATTTGGACTACACAGATCACATATGCAAATGAGTTGTCCATAAAATAAAGTTATGCATCGAACCCGTATGTCAGCTTCTAATACAGTTCTTCCTTTCTTCCTCATCTCTATATTTCCACAATCAAAGAACCAGCTAAAGATTCAAATCAGATTGCACCTGGACCATCGTTAATAAGCAGACAAGCTCAGGTTGATACCCCAAGCAGCAGCACTTCAACCGAAGGGGCGTTCCTGAAACAGGTTGTAACCAATGTTCATCGCGCCCAGACTTGAACTCTGCCAAAGCTGGATAATGCGTTGCTAGTGCGAGCAGCAGGGTAACGGTAACACTCCGTCACGCACGTGCCATATGTTTGGATGCCCCTGTACAAGGGGCGTGTGTACCCTGCGGTCACATGGCATTCTGCATGCCCTGCTTGAAGGATATAACACGATCAACCAGTTTCTCCACCTCTATCCAGTTTGATGATTAGAAAATGTCGGGCTATAAAAGTTTGCAATTGATGGTTCTTGCTCTAAGGTTTGATGGGAATATGTCCATAAAAAAGTATGACTTCAGGTGCTGTCATATGTATATACATGTTTTAGGAGTTAAGACAACATGTTAGGAGTTAAAACACAAGTCCAGACACCAGCCCAACCAATTTCAACCCATCACAGACACCCAATTCCATTCTATAACTATACTGCAAGCAGGGACACTAATCTTGGTGACTAGTGTGGCATTATTTCAGAATAGGACAATGGCGGGAAGAATAGAGTATTGTAGTCTAGTTGTAGTACAGTAGAGTCACATGCACAACTAAAGTATAATTTATGTATATCATACCTTAGAAAAGAAGTAACTAGAATAGGACAATGACTTGAAGAACTAGAATAGGACAATGACTTGAAGAATAGCTCCCACCGACACTATAAATGCTGCTGAATGAAGTCCAGAAGTCAAGCGTCTAGCTACCAAAGAAAACACTGCAATGCTAAGAATGTTTCAGAAATCAAGGTGCTGGTATCATTCATATACAAGTACCATTTAGAGTTTTTTTTCTAGCTTACTTTCTGCACTATAATCAAAGGTTCGTGCACTATAATCAAAGTCTCACGTGCTGATCAGATAGGACAACAAGATAGAATTATAAATGTTTCAGTATAGCCAAATGGAATCTTGAGTCAGATTAACAAAATATAATCCTTTTATGAAAAACCACATGTCAAGGTGTTCAAAAAGACAGCTTCATTGGTAAGAATGCAATGCTTAGTAACACCATCTATAAAGTATATCCCCACTCCAAATAAAAAATAACTAGGTGCCCTGATCATAGTATTCACTTATTTTGACAGCAACGTTATCCAGTTCCACAGTAACTCAAATAAGAATAATTATTATTACATTAAAGGACCAAGACACTTGCAAAGTTTGGCGCATTAAAGAACTATCAAAGATAAACAGGACAACTAATTTGTCAGCACACAAATGATCTAATACTATAAACCCCCTTCCGTCCCAATAATAATCTAAATAATTATGCAGAGAAGTACAAAATCTCTTATAATTCTTAAACCAACAAAGAACCACCAACATCTGGTGCAACATTATTTCGGTTACGATGCAAATACAAGAGATTTGAACAAAGCATGCATGCATGCATTATTCATCGGCGTATAAATGAGCCTACAAAGTACAAATTGATCTAAACTTGCACCAACAATTAAAGTTCATAAAGTTCCAAAAAGGTTTCATGGAAAATTTCAGTAAAGAAAATGATTACATGCAACAACCTTGAGGCATTGAATGAACCATGACAACGAAGATGTACAGAATTAGAAAAAAGATGCAATATTGTATAGACTACAGAGAAGGTAAGTAACAACGTACAATTCCTTTCACTCCAAACATTTGAGTATTTGGAATAAACCAGCTGCTTCCCTTATCCGTGAAAATTCAATACAGAATGCCTCAATGAAAAGATCTTGAACTGCACTCAATGAAACATGCACAAAATTATCTCTTGCCCACTTGAAACAAGAAGGGAAAAAACTAAGCTATTAACTTCGTGATAACTGATGACGTTCACACTGCAGCAGACCACCCAAAGAGTGAGCTTAAATCATAGAAATAATCCTCTGAATCCCGGCATCAAAGTATAGAACTGAGCAGGAATCAATTCAAATCAAAGATAGTAGATGAATGTATACTAGCAGTATCAATCAAAACAAGAGTCAACCATGAGATAATAATATGTGCATGGCTAGCACAGAGTACAAGACACTGGATCTAAATCTAGATCAGCCGGTAATGTACAGAGAAATCAATATCAAGAATCCATAATAGCCGCAGCTACTATAGTAACAAGAATAAGCCAGTAGCAATGAATGAATCAGCAGGCAACTGCAAGGCATGATGAGTACAAACCCTAGGCAATCTAATAGAGGAGGAAGGAGGAATGAGGGAGAACTCACATCGAGGCACCATGGTAGACGCAGAGGAGCTAGCAGAGGTAGAGGTCCAAGCGGAGAGGCGTCGTTGCAGTCGATAAGGAGAGGGAAGGGCAGCGCCAGGATGGGGAGCAACGGCGACGCTTGTCGCCTCGATGGGGGAGGCATAGGGATGGCGGCGCCGCTTGGATGGGGGAAGCGCAGGGGTGACGCCGTGACGGTGCTCGCGAGCGGCACGAGGAGATGCGTCCGATGTCTCGAGGTGGGGAGGTCTCACCCGGTGGGAAAGGCAGGGATAGGTTCAACCTCCCCCGTTGGATGGGCTCCCCAAACGCCATGGAATTTTGGCTCGGGGCCAAATTGCGGCGGGGGGGGGGGGGTCCAATTCTAGGGAAAAGTCTTGGATCCACCTGGGAATTCGGCCTCCCAAACTAGCCCTGACTGTGCAAGCACCTCTGTCCATACTAGCAAGCAACAAGAGGATTCACCATCGTCCATGCCAGTTGCCACCATCTCATCACGAAAGGGTAAAGGATTGGACGATGATCTGGAAGGACCGATCCAATGTACAATGGTTAAGGTCTTATCTGCCATCATCAACATTCTGGATACGGGCAATGAGACCTGAAACAATGGTGTCTCAGCAGTCAGGTACTCTGAATGTTCCGACAAGCGAATCGAATTCGTACTGACCAGAAAACATTTGGGTCGGAGAAGGCGGTTGAGGAATGACCAGACTGATGGAAAACCACCACAACAACTTGGCGAGATCGATCGTACAATGATCCGTCCCCAGCATGCACAACCGTGTCCCGGGTGCTCTTGGCACGGGGGCTCATGACGACGCATCCAACACACTCAAAGGTTCGGCGCCTTTTCGCTGCGTCCCGTCCGAGGTTCTCGTCGAGCACACTTTGCCCCGTCGACTCCAAGCTGGTGGTGAGTGGCGACGCTCATTCACTGCACTTCCCTCCATGCATTATGCGTAGGGGGAAGGATTCATCGTCTTCCAGCTGCCACTTGCAACCATCTCATCGCAAAAAGGATTGGATGAGTATGACGGTCAGCAGGGATCCAGTGCACAATGGTTTGAGATGATGGAGCTTACACGACATGCCTATATGCCCAGTGTAAAGGTCTCATGTCCATGTCGCACGAGCTGAGCCCACCGGGAGAAATGCTCTCTCGCACGGTGCTGTACAGGGAGCATATGCTTCTCTTTGGGCGTATCTCAGCAGCAGTATTGCCAAGTTCTACTTGGAAAATTAGGCAATTGTATGATTAAATTTCAAACTATATTTCTCATAAAAAGAATTAAACCTAGCATGCAAGACTCTCACATACTAGGCAACAGTAAGAACGACATCGTGTTCTCATAAAATATGCTGAAATTATAGATCAAATCACAGCATACGTACTGAACGGGCACAGTCGTGATAGGAAGCGGTGCCGACGGAACGACGACGGTGTTGCGGATGGAGCGCAGCAGATGACGCTGAAGACAACGAGCCGCCGCAACACCGGACTGGGACGGAAGACGAGCCGTGGTGAAGACCTTGAGCAGTCGCGCAGAGCACTTCCCAAAAACCTTATTCGCCCTCTCCCGGTGCAGGATCACAAGAGCGCGACGTTCCGGAGACCTGCTCTCCCGTTCGCCGGTGCACGCCGACGCTCGAGACGGAGTAGATTACGGTGGCGGCGCAATAGCGAGAAGAGACAAAAACCTAACTCGTACAGACCAACTTAGGTATACCCTAACTTGGAGCCTCCCCTTCTAGTAGTCTATATTACTTCTATTCCATGAGAGAGGTGGTCCGTATATATAGGGAGGAAAACCCCCAACACCCTCGTCTATTAGCAATATGGGACTAATACATGGTGTACCCCCTCTTACGCTAATGGGCTTTTTGAGATTTATTCAGAATTACCATTTATATGGGCCAAGTCCATATATCTAACAGCACTTACTGCCAGATGCTGCATTGCATTATTTGGATGACGCATTGCTACTACTGGTGCCTGTATTTTAGTGAAGATAATTGTAGACATCCATGGACTGTTGGAGCAAGTAGCATTGTGAGTGTGTGGGCAGCGCTGTCAGAACGAGTTTAACGGTCTAGTACTCGATCCACACGTGTGTTGAGAGCTGAGGTAACAGTGAGAGGGAGTCAACTTCTCCGTTATTCAGGCAGCAGCTCCAATTGCAGCCATGGCCTATGTACACCACAGAAGATAAAAACATATCTCATACCACGGAGGTGTAAGTAGTGACATGCACGACTACGGTTGTGAAAAGGATTTCCTACCAACTCCATCTCAAGATAAGACCAAATTACTTCTGCAAATGGATCAATGGTGATAGTGAAATGTGGTGCTGCTCCACTAGCTAGCTTGGTTGGTTCAGTTATTCGTTTTCTTTACGATTCATCCAGATTATTTACGTTGTCATAAATACCAATGGGTATTGATGTAACTACGGATGGATTGTAATTTTCTTTTTCTTTTTAAATTTTTTTGGAAATGAATTAATCTTTACTTGCTTAAGAGCAACTCCAAGAGTTTCTCAAAAAAAATTCCCCAAAACAAGATATTGGAGCTATGCTAAAAAAAATGCCCCCAAACCCCCCAATAATTCAAAACAGGCCACATCATCATTATATGGCTCAGCCCGGCACTTTCCAGATCTCTCCCCATCTCATTTTTTCTTCAAAGATTTCTTCTTATTATAAGACGTGATTTGATCCGCATTTGTTTGGTAAAAGAACAATCTTCACCTTCTTTCTCTAACCAAAGAAGACTAAGGAACAGCACCCTCCAAATTGAGCTCATCTTCTTCCTCTACGAGGACTAGAGTTGTACTACTACAAAACAAAAAGGCTTGTTCCTCTTGGGTCTCTTGTGCAAGTCTCCCCTGATTCTTCTTCAACCTAGATTTTAAGATCTCATGTTGGACACATATGCTGAATTTCTCAATCGGTCGCTTACACGCTCGTAGATCAGAAAACATCCAGGCTCATGCTGCACCACCCGATACCCCTGAAGAATTCCCAGTCGATGGCAGGCTGAAGGTGCCATGAACTCCATCCAACACGAGCTGTTCTCCAACACGAAAGACTCCTCGTAACCAATCGAGAACATCTCCTCGACGATATCCGGGACCAGGAGCGAGCGCTCCTCCACCACGTTGTCACGGTGGTGCGCGGTAGGAGCGGCGGCGGCCAGGCAGTGGCATACCGAGCAGCTGAGCTTCACCCGCAGCCACTGCGCCACGCACACGGTGTGGAACCGGTGCCCGGTGCCGCCCTGTCCTACAGGCAAACCGGGTAGCAGCCGTCGGCTGGCGCCTCGGCCATCTCCAGCGCCGTGACCGCCACCTCCGACACGGCGGCCAGCGGCGCCTACAGGGGGAACGGGTCATCCTTGTCCAGCTCGACGGTGTAATCTTCAGCGGTCGGGAACCTGTGAATGCGAAGACGTGGTACTCGTCGGCCGGCGAATGCGAATGCAAATTGACCCGCTCGGCCCCGCCTTATCCTGCGCCGCCCTTCGCCCCGCCCCTCGCCCCGCGGGCGCCGCAGCCCCTCGCCCGCTGCTCGCCGGGCCAATGCTGCCCTGGTGTGTGCGCCGGGAAAAACGCGGGGGAAAGAGGACGGGGGCGCGGATTGGGGGAAGACGGGGCGTCGCGAAAATACGCGGGGCGATGGCTGTTTTTTCGCATCGCTAATATTTTGGGGAGTTTTAGGTGAACAGTGGGAGTTCTTTTTTTTCTCTTTTTTTCTTAAAAAAGATATTAGGGTAAGATTAGCAGTATTTTGGAGTTGCTCTAATGTCTTGGGGCATGGTTGGAATGCGGAAGTGGCACATATACCCTCAACATTAGCCCAATCAACGATTAGTCTCTACTAAGAAAGCGATACCGGATATCTAAGAGGGGTTTGCTTTGAGGAACCAGACATAGAACGACCAAGAGATCTCGCTCCAAATCTTGCTCGACCATTTTGTTGGACGAACGAAATAAAATTTCCTACAACTACCTTGAGGTCTCCATGCGCAGACAAATCATGACAACGTCTGGCTCGCTCGTGCGGTTTCTTCTATGTCCCTAGCTGCATTACATCAGAGTAGGCTGAAGCAAGTCGTGTAGGGAGTAGGCATATCCACTCTGCAACTTGCAGCGAAGACCGACCGACCGACCGACCGACCGACCGACCGGCAATTTGCACGCAGAAAATATCTGATCATCCACGCAAGCAGTCCAGCCAGAGAAAACAATCATCTGATCTGACACTCGCACGGAACAATCAGCGTCTCATTTCCTGATCTCTGTTGTCAGAGATGCAACGCAATTACCAACCATCGTTGTGGCAGTCGCAGTACGCTCACTGCTCAGGCCTCCCTGTCGTACAGTCCACCTGCAGGGCGTCCGGGCATGGCGCACGGCGCCTGTCGGCTGGCTGTCTCGGGTCGCCATCGTCCTCCACGACGTCGTCCCCCTCCAATGGCTTGGAGGGAGTTTTGGGTCCGGGCGGCGCAGGAGAAACCTGGCTGGTGTGCAGGCGTGGTGGCCGTGGCTCAGTGGCTGGCACCCGGATCTCCGCGCTTTGGAAAAATCGTGGATCCTGTCGCTTCGCTCCGGGCGCCGGGGGCACTCGTTCAGCGCTGCGGCCTGCGGGAAAACTTTCTTGGCTGATTGGGACGGGACGAGAGGCGGTGAAACTCTGTAAGCAACCATCCACTGACAAAAGGGAGGACACTAGCTCCGTTTTGGACGCAGGAAATTTTGTTGCCGATTTCACATGAGGGATGGACTTCTTTTCATAGTTCCAGTGAAATGGCGTATCCTTTTAAGGGAAACTTGATCACGGATCACGGGGTTAAGTAGCATCCATTTGCAATCCACGAGGCTTAGGACGGCAGGTTTTATCCATCGAGATGGCGTGATCTTTTTGCAAAGATGATGGAAGAAGAATTCAAAGCTTGCCAGCAGTCCAAGCATGGATCCGACAACAGAAGCTACATTACCCTAATGGCAACTTGTGGACGCCGGCCCCATTGTGCCCACTGCCGAGCCGTTCCAGGCAAGATCACATCAGAGTTTGCTTCATCGTACGTGCCATTGGCTGGATGTGTTATTGCTCGCCTTGTCATTCTGGGTAGAACAGAATCCAACACATCCGCCAGTTTGGCACCGGAAAAGAAGATCAAACAAAAGCCCTCTTGGCAGTACTGGTAGACTAGGAACAAAATGCATCTAGACTTACAGATCACTAGACCTGAAAAGATGATTGGTTCTGAACAGCTTCCCTACCCAAAACTTTTATGGTACTTTCAATCGAAATCGGTCCGTATTTTGGTTTGGTGCCGGAATTTCGGCAAGGCTTTCCTGCCTTTTGAAAACCAAATTGGTGGCAAAATTTGGCAGGCGCTGGTGGAGGCAAAATTCATCACGAGCCTACACATGAGAAAAGCAAATTCTTACATTGAGAGCCATACAACTTCCTCCTAAAAAACATACAACAGTGCACATTTCTTCTGGTTAACTTGACCATGGATTCATAAAATGGATGGAGTGCCATCCCAGGAAACTCTGTTTTTGCCTATAACAGGTTAAACAATGAATAGCTTACAGTGCCTCAGTAACACCAAATAGTATTTCAGCTTTTTCTTTGCAAGGACACTCAAGTCCTCGCTCTAAGTTACAACATTCTCTATACCTAGAAGTGGGTTTTAAGCCGGGAATGAATAGTAGATAATAGAATAATTTCAGCAGGCGGTAAAGGTACCTCAATTTTTTTGTTGAGACCTACATCTGTTCTACCGCAAGGGCGGAGAACAGCACTTACCAGTTACCACCAGATCAGATTTTATCATGAAGGTTAACAACAAGGTCATGTGCATCATCTAGCAGCCTCCAGACATCTAGCTGCCCGGCCATGTTGTTGCACTCTCGCAATATCTCATCCATGCTGCTGTACTTCTCAATTATTAGCTTCCTCCTCTGCAGGACACATGCAGCGATTGCATAAAGCAACAGGTCGTCGGTTGGTGGAGCACGCAGCCTTATTCTTCCCCAGGTAGACCTCCCAATCCCAGCCCGTATGGCTGCCTGATCAGCCCACATAACTTCCCACAGGCATACAGTCTGCTCAAAAGTGAGCTCTCTCCTGAAGAGAACAACTACCATTCTGTACACAAAGAAACAGTCCTCAGCCTGCAACTTCTGCAGATGCCTATACAGGTGTGAGTCTTTGCGCTTGATAATCTCTGAGACAATCTTCAACTGCCTTCTTATTCCAACCTCATCAAGCCTGAAGTTGTGCCTTGCTTTCCTCATGAAACCCACGAAGCACCAAAATGCTTCTTCATCCTCCTCCATCACTGCAATGATAGGTGATAAGAGATCACTCATACCTTGGCAGTAGCCAATCTCTGGATCATAGACTGCGTATGCTTCAAGCAGTCCGACTAATCGAGCAGCATGATAAATCATACTGGGCTCTAAGTGATCATAATCTTTCAATCCAACAGATGCTGCAGACTGCATTGCTCGCTCTTTGGAAACTTCAGCCTGGTTGCGGGAGAACATAATCCATTCACTGTTTGACCTAATAGCATCCAACCTTATGATGCGCTGCCATGTGGCAAAGTCCTCTGAGGTTCTGCTAGACCTAAAAAAATCTGCCTTGAACGAAGTGCTCCTGGTAAATTTAGGATCTGGATCACAATTCTCCTCACCAGACACGGACATCCTTCCAGGGTCATCATCATCGGATGATTCAGAATCAGATGATTCTGACTCCGCTATGCATGGATATGCATAATTCAACTCATCTGTGTCCTCTTCCATACATTCTACAATGTTCTCTGGTTGCTCAGCCTCGTTATGTTCAGGAGTCAGCTCCTCGAGTGAAGCAGGACATACAGCAAGGGCATCTTCAAAACAAGGTGATTCAGATCCTTCAGCGGTACCCTCTAAACTAGAACACTCCTCATTACTAACTTCAGTTATTGCCTTCAACGCATTTCCCTTGCAGCCATTCAGAATTTGTTGGCACTGCCGCCTCAGCTTTTCATACTCTTTCCTGTACCAAAGCCATGCCAATTCATAATTGCTAACAGATAATATAAGTAGGAAAAAATAATCTATAAACAGGACATGAATGACTATAGTCCTAGTCACATTCCCTTTCAAAATTATTTTTTTCTCGAACACGCAGGAGAGCTGCGTATCTTTGTATTAAGGAGACCCTTTCAAAATTATAATAGCATCCTTTTCTGAAATTACTCTCAGAGATTAACAAATCATGATGCTGAAGTGCCTGTGATATTTGTTTTTCAGTCTTGCTTCATGGAAATTCTATTAAGCCATAAGCCAAATGAACATTTTTAATGCAAACCAGGCATTCATATAGATCCATAAAGCAGGAGTCAGTTAAAAAACAAAGAAAAAGCCTTTACAGCAATGAATATCTTACCTTTTCTTGATCTTGACAGTGTTCCTTTCTTCTTCAGAGCTATTTAAATCATAGCTGCAGACAAGATCCAAGGTCAGTTTTCGAGGATATGAAGTCACCAAGATATATTTTTGAAATAAGGAGTCACCAAGATATATATAAAAAAGAACAAAAATGTGAACAGGCTTGACACCATATTGCGGTGAAAATACTCAATGAGTCATATGCTGATATTGTAGCATTTGCAAAGCTAAAAATTGAGGTTGTCTTGCAAACTTGCATTCTTAAAAGTTACATGATATACTACTCATTCCAGGTAAGACCACCAGAGTACAGTAGTTTTTCATTTTCAGGCTATCAACTACCACAAAAGGAATGGAAAAGGTCCATATTACACCCCCTGAACATTCACATTTGTCTAATTTACACCCTGAACTCCACAACAATCTTATTTTGATGACCTGATGGTGGTTATAGAATCTAGTTGCTTATGTGCAATCATGTTTTTATTGTTGATTAACCATTTTTACTGCTGATTGCAACTGGAGACAAGGTGACACAGTGCTTGTGTGTAGAAAACACCGCCGTGTCAGCATAAACTGCTTGGTTTTAGGGCTAGGGGCTAAAGTAGACGATTTTGAGAGTTGAGGCCTTGAGGGTTTTCAAGTAGACACTTTAGTAGTTCAGAATGAAAATTAGACATACAGAAAAGTTCAGAGGCGTAACTTGGACTGAATGTGCCACATCCAATTTTACTAATTTATTAAGCCATCTTCCTGATATAACAATACAAAATGCCTAGCTTTCAAATGATAAAGATATGAGTTGTTGCTGAAGCAGCTATTACATGCACAACATGCATAAAAGCAGAACATTAAGCATACATCTCATAACGTTCTGTAAAATTGTTCTTAAAAGAGTATGAAAAAAGTTGTTCTTAAAAGTAATAAATGTAGGTTTCTAGAAAGAAAGAAGCTGCCACACAAAGAAGTACTCATAACCTTCAATTTATTACATATAATTCAAATTTCAAGATTGATCCAGCTAAGATCTATAAATAGATACCTACCACCCATATAAGTTGTTTGGTACTGTACTAATAACCAGAAATGTATGCTGCCAACGCAAATTCATGCAGCACTATCTCAAATGGCGTGCATAGTTGTAATGTTAGACTTGTACAAAGAAATGAGCAGTAATAAATTTACTCAATGGATAAAAGAAGTAGAGTGACTCACACTCCAAGTAGGAAGGGCCAAACTTCTGCCCTCAGGCCTGGTTCAATACCCTGGTACAGTAAAAGAGAGGCGTTTATGTCAGTGTTTTAGTTAGAGTATAAGATAGATATCTATATGACTATACTTTAACTGAGCACAATCCATTGACAACTAAGATGCAACATATATCTTGATGATATGGATGGAAAACGAATAAGTAATGTTCTTACTCCACTGCGAACTTTCTTGAGAAACTTCTTCCCACCATCACGAAGCTTCCCATTTGCTGAAAATAGACTGTCCCACTGTTCACGAGAAAGTGCTCGTTTTCTTTTCCTCCGAGACCATGGAGATTTAATACCACCTCTGCAAACATATAGAGCATTTCAGCAAATGGTATAATCAGACAGACATCAACCAACAAAAACAATATCAGGATAGCAACTGACAAGCTAAATGAACAGTAACATGCTTCAGTCATCCATTCTACCTAAATGAGTCCTTGTCGATGCCAACATGTATGATAAATAGATCAAAATACAAAAAAAGGAGAGAGAATCAATAAATGAGCTAATTTGTTTATGAAATATATTTAGTGAGGATTATGGAAACAACTTCCTCTGGTTGCTTATTAAATAACTGGGGAGTGCTTGTGATGATCAGATTGTCTTGTCCACAGGACAAACTAGCTTGAAACAGGTTAGCCATACACAACCAGATAGAACATGCAAGTCTAACATCATGAACTAACCCTTGAGGCAATCGCATAAGCTGTAATTTGACCCCAGAAGCGTCAGTAATCTAAAAGTAAAGCCACAGAGGCCTTGATTATATTCTGAAGTTAATAAGGGAAGCATCTTGCTACTGAGCACACAACTGAAACAGAAAATAAACATACTGAAGTTACTAGTTCATGGTAGTGGCAACTGATTGATGGTAAAAACGGATTTCACAAATGCACAAAAATGTGCCGAGCACGATTCGTGTACACCTCTACACTAAGCTGCAATCTAAATATCCACTAGATCAAAGCACATGAATCACCCTAATTTGAGTAGCTAAGCCGCTTTCAGGCCACTAATTACATCACAGCAAGCTCGGACAGTCTCCACCGAACCAGATCAGAAGCACTCAAACGAACCTCATGTAATACGAACTGAAAATGGGACATTTTTACTCCTAAAGACGCCGCCTTTCGCCAATCCGGAGAGAGAAACCCACCGATCCGAGTGTGGCGAGGACGAAGCCGGCGAGGAAGAAGACGAGACAGCCGCCGCAGCCGACACCACGGCCACCGCGCTCCCCGCCGCGGCCGCCGAAGAAGACGACGAGGACGACGACGACGACGCGGCGGCGACGAGGAGCGACCGGATGTGGATCCACGACGAGGACGGCGGGGAGGACGCGGCCGTCGGCGAGGACGACGACGACGGCGAGGACGAGGTGCTGGATCGCCGCAGCGCCTTCATGTCCCTCTCACCCACCTACCCCCGGAACGCCCCCACCCACCCAACCGCTGCCCGCCACTAGCGCCACCACTCCACCGTCCCCCGCCTCCCCGCCGCCATCCCCCGCCACCGCAGGATCTCGCCGCCGGCGCCCGCACCCCCCGCGCGCTGCGTGGCCACAGTACTGTCCGATTTGGTTTTTTCTCTTTAAGCTTTTAGCAAAGGGACACAAGGGAGAAGGAGTCGGGGGAGAGCATGTGACGCCAATAAGACCCGAGGCCGAGCCACAAGGAAGGAAGAGAGAGGAGAGTGGGGGTGGGTGCCGTGCGCGTTTAAACGGGCCCTGTTCGGACCTGCCATGTGGGGCTTTCTCGGGCAGTGGCCCTGCGGGGTCCACTAGTCAGTGAAGGAGGCAATAGATGATAAGACCTACCCTTGGCCCTGGGGCCTTTGTGTATTGTAGGACACTCAACGCTCCAGCATTTAAGACCTGCCGTTCCTGAATTTTTTTAGAGTGCTTTCGAGGTCAACTTTTGGTAAGTTTATCCGGTTGGGTTCATTTCTTTTGTTTTGGGGGAAACTAAATGGGTTTGCCGCAGATTTTGGTTTAGCCTCCCTCACTTTCAAATTGTAGTAATTGTAGGCTGTTTTAGTTCATAGATATTATTATTTATGTAGATATAGTGTATATCTAGATGCATAAAATTAGAAAAATTAAAACGATCTATAATTTTGAACGGAGACAAATTCATTTGATATGTCTTATACCGGTATTGAATTTCAGGCGACTGCGACCAAATCCACAGAATCAATTCCCAGGAATTTCCTCGTGGAAAAAACACCAGGAGGATTTATGTGACCCTAATCCATTCATCAATCACATCTTGACCCGTTATCTTTAAAAAGACATATTTTGACCATTTCTTACACACTAGTAAATGAGTACAAGACAAGTGTGAGGTTACCAAAGGTATGGACGTAACCGAGACGGATTGACTTCCTAGCCGACACGTTTAGCTCGTGGAAAATCGCAACTTGTCAGTGCCTCAGTCGTGCTCCACGCACAATCCGAAAAATATTTTGCTTTTTTTGAAAGAAAAGGAAAAAGCTTCTACTTGCAGTGGACCGACGACGCTTTGAACTGATCGTTCGGTTCTTCAGGCAACACGGTTACACTGAAACGACCAAACAATAGTCCACAGAGGGCATAAACTACGAGGACGATTTGCAAATGGTGATAGAGAATGCTGAGGACTTTCCATGAAATTTACCTAAGCGATCCTTAGGAGAAGACTTGGAGTCAGCTCTTGCTACGTGCATATTACTGTGCGGCTGATTTGTTTCAGTGAAAGAGACTGATATGCAATGTTCACTGCAAATTTTGGAATGTCCTACATGGAGCATTAAACAGTAACCAAATTAAAAGTTCAGAAGACCCTCATTCTTTGTTTAAAGAAAAGGAAAACACTAGAATATCTCGGATATGCCTATATTCATGCAAATGTTCCGTGAAGTCATGAAATCATCTCTGCTATGCATGCAGCACATCGTGTGATTGATTTGTTTCAGTTCTTCCTTTTGCAGCAGTTTGGTTCAGACTTTCAGTTGAGACCCGATCACCTGATAAACTGGAATGTGCTGCTTGGATTCCCTTTAGCACCAAAGCAGGCGCCAAAAGCACAAGACCCTCATTAAAAAAATAAAAAAAAACAAAGAAGCACAAGACCTTATGATGAAAAGCAAATATGTCATGCCTTTTTGGTGATCATAACGGCTCCATTTTCTGCCCTGGTCGCCTCTTTCGCAAGCACCTTTGATTGCCCTTTTCTTTTTTCGCCATCTTCGAAGAAAATAGAAGTAGAAAACCCAGGAAAAACGGCTAGAATAGAAACTCTGCCATGTTGAAGCTGCCAATCTCCTCCCAAATCCATGCACCTAGCGTCATTTGCTGCAGATGAGGCCGGCGATTTTTCAGAGATCCCAACAGCAGCAGCGACACGCAACGAGCGACGTGTCTCCTCCACTGACGACCGGGCCATGCGACCCGCAGTTTTATATGAACAAACAGAAGAATCCCTGGGCACAGCATGATGCACAGATAGGCGATAGCTACTAATTTCTTTCCTCTTTGTCTCTGAAAAAAGTAAGGAAATGCCGATCTTGACGATGCTGCCGCTGCTGCTACTGAAATGGTTAGGTCTTAGGGCGAGTGCCCTACATTCCAGGCCATGTTCGCCTGGTCCATGCTCATGTGAGGCCTGGACAAGAGTCACATGAACCTGGGGCAGGTTAGGTGATCCGGGCAGGTTCCTGCAGCTTGCAGTGCAGAGGCTGCGGCAGTTTGGTTGGGCGGTTGGGCCTCATGCAGTCATGCGTTCGTGCTCCGGAGTTCAGAGATTGCTCGCTCGCCCGCGGCTGCGTCGGCAGATGGCAACGACGCCGACGCACGAGGAGAAGAGGACCATGGCTGCAAATGCAGTGGCCGAACAGGTCGGCGCGGGCGGGCGGCCGGCCGGCCAAGCCAGAGCGTGGCGGCATGAGCGCATCCGTGACCGGTCGGCGTCCATGCATTGAATCCTTGGACGCGCGCATTGGTTGGACCGCCAGATGATGCGCGGATTCGTGGCTTTGTCTCAGAAAAAGAATGTGCGCATTTGCGTTGACAGGTGTCGACCACACGCACGCTGGATACGACGAGAAATGGCATTTTTGGGCGGATCGTGATGGGCTGATGGCCAAGCGATTCTTGAGACTTTGGTTGGACGATAGGTTGATAGCACAGCATGAAACGGTCAAGTGCCTTGGACCAGACAATGGAATACAAGTAACGCATGCCCTATACCTGAGGATTGCTAATGTTGTCTGTTCTAGCTGCCTGAGAAAACCGTGTTCGCACTGCACAGGTTACAATCCTAGCAGAGCAGCAAATCTCCTCTCTAGATTCTTTTTTTTAATGGAGAGAGATTTTTTTATGGTTCTTTATTTATCGACTTCATACGACTAGTTTCCGGTCTAGGGTGGTGGGGTGATAACAAATGGATGTGGAATAAAGAGAAGATTTCAACGCAAGATTAAGTTGGCAAATGGGTTATGCACGGTGGTAACGGTATTAGTGAAGCTGGTGTACCACGGCAGGACAAATGGTGACACCTAACCTACCGGAGATGGGTAAGGGAGAGCGGAACTGAGGCCATTGTTAAGTGAGTAAGTCTTTGAATGTTATGAATATGTAGCTAAGTTATGGATTTGTGAGAAGAAGCATGCCATACTAAATATGCAAGTGGTGTGTTATGCTATAGCTATGGCATGGCATTCATCTTGCCAATGCTCAAAAATCAGTCCATCCTCTACCCAATACGTCACTTAGAGAGATACAATGTACAATGCTTGGATGGTGGAGTCGGAAGCTCTCGCGGCAAGGTTAAAATAGATCCGCTAGATGGGACTGGGTAATGATAAGTCTAGATATCTATGAAAAAGGAAGTGGAGTCGGGGTGGGAGAACACCTACACAAATGATGGGAAGATGGGTGGGTAGGGGAAGAGGGGGGCTTGAGCTAAAATTTTGAAATCTTCTCTTTATTACACAAATGTGAACTATGATGTGAGAATGTTGGATAAAATTTTGTTCCAATACATATGATGTATTGAAGAACTGTTCTGGAATTTGCAAAGAATAGCAAATTAGCAATAAGATATTCATGTTTTTCGATTGAAAGCTAGCCTATTCAGAGGGCCGGAAGAGTAGCGAACTCATTTTAAAAAAAATCCTTGTCTATCCATCTGATGTTGATCTCAAAGGGGCCAAAAAGTAACCGTGGGCCTGTTCAAACGACTTCGTGGGCTTCCGTAACGAATGTGGGCCCGGTACACACAACTGGGGGCCCAAACCTGAACCCAATAAGCACCAGACTCGATTGTGTGTGTGTGTGATAATGTAGAGCAAGCGCGTGTACTGAAAATACTGAATGAAGAGGAGGATTACATCTCTTCTTCCATGTATCCTGGACTTGGCTGGTCCTAACTTAGCGGCCCCTACAGTTTAATGGAATTTGCTGTTCCATCTCAAAAGGAAAAAAGGAAAAAAAAGAAAAAGAAAAAGAAAACCGCTGCCTCCTGCTATCTTCTCGTTCCTTCTTGTACCCTTGAGTCTTGACTAGTGGCAGAGCTTGAGCCAATTCCAAGAGGGGCCAGCTTCAATGTGGTTAGGGAGATGAGGAGTGGCCATGCTGATGCCTTGGTTCGGATTGAGCAATGACCGTCTTCACTTCAGATAGTCGTCAGTGTTAAAACGATCGTCGTCAGTGAAGTGCATGAGGTCAGACAGCACAACTAATGCATGGCTTATGTTAGGTACAATGGGGTCCTGCTGCTAATCGATGCCCTGGCATCTGTTCTTGAGTTGCTGCTTGAGAAAAATCCGTGTTCTTGCAGCACGTGTTTCATGGTTGGGGGTCTGTCAAGAAACTGAAAGGGAGACAGAAGAGCAGCGCTCTTGCTTATATGAGCTAGTTCAAATGTAGCAAAATGCATCCGTTGCCTTCAGATGGAATTATGGAAGATGGAATCTGCAGGTTCCGACGCCTGACAGCTGAATATCTGATGAAAACAGTATTTTCAGCGCAATGCCCCCTAAAAGACTAGCGTCTGAAACACAGTCTGAATAACGAGTGATGCAGTGCTGTTCCACACGAGGGCTCAGGTTGCACTTTTCTTTTCCTTTGGAATAAAGGGGCACGCAGGGAAACTGGAATGATGCAGGGATCTATAACTGGGAACGCGGATCATTGTTCTATATAAACTGGCACGAGCATTGAAAACCATAACAGGAATCTGGGACATGCCGATAACGGCATAAGCCTGGAAGAATAGTCATCAACCGATAAACTTGAACATGGTTACAGGTACTAAACCAACACTTGCTGAGCAATGTTTCAAAACTGTTATTTACTAAGCTAGAACCAACACATGAAACTTCATCCGATCTGAAACACATTACTCAGAACAATATACTACATACAGGGCTCAAGTCTCCCTTACATGAAATCCATGGAGGGCGAATGCAACTATGCACTATGCAGGCCTCAGGATCTTTTATTTAAGATGAAAGGCTTTGAGCTAAGATAAAGGGCTTCACTTGTTCTGCAACATGGACACTGCTGGCTTGTCAGTGAACCAAGTGAATTCTCCGTCTTGAAGCACAGCCATCTCAACAGGCAGCAGGTCGGATGAAGTTTGCTTGTCTGAAAGTGCTTTCTGTACTGGGCCAGCCTTCCCAGCTCCAGTGACCACCATTGCAATATATGCAGACGAGTTGATCACAGGAAATGTAAATGTGATCCTTTCCGGTGGTGGCTTTGGAGAGTCCTTGATGTAGGTGACCCACCTCTCTTTCTCGTTAACAAGAGGGTGACCAGGGAAGAGAGAGGCAATGTGGCCATCAGGTCCCATTCCAAGAAGCTGGAGATCGAACCTGGGAAACCCAGTTGCTGCTGACATGGCAATTACACCGTTCTTAACAAGCTGCTTCAAGCAAGCTTCGTAGTCGTCCGCTGCTCCCTCAGCTGACAAGGCATCATTTATAGCATAAACTTGCCCAGGAGGAATCGGCACCTACAAAGTGGACAGACAGCACCCAGTTAATGTTACACACAAATTACAGACAGCCTGAAAATTGGCGAGAACGGAATGACCACACATAAGAACACAACTTTTATGTAACTTCCATACTGATGCTGTCATGATCCGTCTGAGCCTCCACAAACATCAGATCGTAGACAAGATCATATTGAGCTCAAGATATATTTGAGCATGAACAAATTTAAGCAGATTGAAAAGCCTATCATTGAATAATATTTAAACCAGAAACCTTAGTCTTTTGTTACTAATGACTCATCTAAACTGTTCAGAATACACAAAAAAGATTCTTCAACTCACTATCTATCTATAATAATGAAATCTGAACCTATTTTTCAAATAAAATTTTTGAAAAAGAGTCACAGTAGACTCAAGTATCATACACCACTATATGTAAAAGAACTACAACAAAATTAGATGAAAAGAAATGAATGGCTCGATCTAAAAGACTTCCTAAGAACACAAAATTCATGAACCAGCAATGCAATTTTTAGGCAAAACCCAATATGCCACTGTGCCAGAGTACCAGATATTTGTATCATGCAGTAAACTAAGTACAGATTGAGTTCCAGCATACCCATGATACATTTGTTGATGATTCCAAAACTGAACTTTGACAAAAACAAGAAGCTGAGGTACATGTGCAAATGATTTTGAGTATCATTGTAACTACTAGCTAATTCGACGAATGTTTACATGGTGCAAATGATTAGATTTGTGCACCTGTTGTCAGTCTCAGTTTTCAATTTCTAGAATTTATTTAAGCACACCTGTTGCACAGATCTTTAATAGCATCGTCATAGGGTTTGCTTTGCTAAAATTTTCCACAAGGCATTTAGACACCTTTAGTTTTACTCAAAACATAATGCGGAAAAAGCTAAATGACCCATCTCCTGGTGTTATGACTAGCTACCACCACCTGTAATTATGTTCCTAAATTGGTGATTAGCCAGATCGGGTCCAATATCCAGAAATAAAGGTTCTCGACACAATTCGCATCCACTGAATTTATCCCAATCCCGTTGTTGCATAACTCCCCATCACTCTACACAAAAAGATTCCATCTTCCAATTACCCAATCAGATAACAGGAAAGGCCTTGAAGAATGAACAAGAAATTGCAGTTAATACCTTAGAGAGAAACCCATCGAAGGCGAGCTTGTAGTTGCTATCCTCATGGTCCTTGGGCACGACTCTCTCATCCACCCAGAAGACGTGCCACTTGCTCCAGTCCACCGATTCTAGGTACGGCGGCTCCGTCAGCTTGCTGCGAAACCAACAGATCTCTAAGTGATCCGTAAAGCCTGAGGAACCAACAAAGGCGCGATTTGTGAGGGGTGGGAGAAGCGTCGAATAACCTGAGCGCGTCGATGAGGGATCCGCCGGAGAGCACCACAGTGAAGGCACCCCTCTCGGCGGCGAACTTCTTCGACAGATCCGCCGTGTACTTCGCCAGAGACACTGCGAGGTCTTCCTTGGTATCGAAGATGAGCAGCTTCTGCTTGGCGGGGGCGGCGCCGTCGGTGGCCATGGCCGCGGCGGGGCGAATGGGAAAGGGAAGAGAGCAAGAGGAGAAGAGACGGGGCCTGGGACCGATTCTTCTGCAGAAGATTGCCGGGACGCGAGATGCAGGGGGCGAGCGGCGGCCGGTGAGTGTTGGGAGGAGAGCGGCAGCGGCGGCGGCGGAGACGGAGGTGGACATGGTGGTGGTAAAAGTTTGTTGTTATAGGAGGGCTGTAATGTGGGGCTGGTGGTAAAAGTGACAGGTGGATGGAGAGGCGTACAGTGTTCCTCTACCGTCCAGATCAAGATGGACGGCTATTCTATGTGGTAGACGTTTCCCCTGGCTCGCTCGGTCGGCTTGTTCAGGTGGGGCCATCTATTTCCCTGTCCCTTTCCGTGAGCACATCCAAACGCCACCTCAGCATTTTTTATTCGACTAGGTGTAAATTGAATAATGCCGCATCTAAAAACAAGTTAAGTAAATATCATATTTTTAAGATAAGGTTTCATATCAGAGTAGGAAGATTTTTTGTTTTACTATGGAGTACATAATTTATTCGTTCGTAAGGCATAGCTTATTTTGCTATGTGTTCAAAGCTACACTCCAACCATTCTCCTTTTGCTTGTGTGGTCATCCGGATCCGGAATTAGGATTTTGGTTCATGTTAATAAGAAAAAACATTTTACTTAATTCCATGCTGAAATTCATGTAGGTTTGTTGAAATTGGAACCCTACTGTGAGAAACCGCCGCTTTCCTCTCTCTCTCATGTAGGAACGTGTACACGTGAAAGTGATTGTTAATGAGATTCAGTAAAAAAACGAGTACTCCCTCCATATAGAAAAAGGAAGTCGTTTTGGACAGTGACACGATCTCCAAAGCATTACTTTGACTCCTTATTTTTATAAAATTATTTATCAAAAAGTGATATATGCATATTTTTATGAAAGTATTTTTCAAGACAAATCTATTTATATGACTTTCACATTTCCAAACTCAACAACTTAAAAGTTATTCATGATTTATATTCCCAATGTTTAACCCAAATCTTATCAAAACGATTTTCTTTCCCTATACGGAGGGAGTACATTCACATGATATGCTTGCGGTCACTCCTCCCCGAAACCGCAATACCAACCACCTGGGGACCTTCCAAAGCCGCCAACGCCTACACAATGTAGCTTGGTTCTTTCGTAAAAAGATGAAGTTGGGTACTTGAGTTAATGAGTTGCCGCTTCTTTGGTTACAAAGACACGTACGATTTGTTTGTAGAGAGGATGCATTAAGAGGGTTTAACACCGATATTTATCATACCTGCCAGACTGCTACCGCTAATGCCCCCTCAGATTCGAACTGTAGGTTGTTTTATATATCCTAGTTGTTTAAATTTCTTTAAAGTTAAATAGATTTATATTACATAGTTCATATTATTGATTGGTCATGGAAAATACTTTCAAAATGTGTAATTTTCTCTATTTAATGTAGTATATCTTTTACAAAGTTTACAAATTCAAATGTCATATTAGAGGCCATGTCACTATCCTAAACGACTTATATTGAGAATAAAATGGAATATGATGTATGTCCGTGTGACCCTTAGTTCTATCTTTAGCAAGTGTTCACACATTAGTGCGATCCTATGATTCGTCACTTGATGGAACCGGAGCCTATAAAGTAGCACCTCTTCACAACCATTATAGTGGAAGCAGGGTGTCAAAATCTTATCGCCGACAGCGCTAAATCACTAAAGATTCCGATGCTTAAATAGTGGCATCGAATTGACAGAGGCGCATCACGCGTCAAACTTATAGTGCTACTACGGCTACGTGGCACTTGGGCACCTGCAGTCTCTACTCGCTACTCGTATTGCAAGGAAGCACATCCATCACAATCGATACCATCACTGTAGCATCTTCGTTCCAGAAAACTCGCTGACTGATCTAAGATCAGTAGTTAATACAATCCTCGCTACAGATTAGTGTCAGAGCAATAAAAGACGCATAAAATTATAGAAAATATGATTTTACCTTTAAGTGGCGGAGAGCGGTGCGGTTACCCATTCCACAAGCAGAATGAAGTTAGGGCACCAGATAAGTCATAATCCTGTATAAATGAAAGCAAGCCTGAGTACACTTATGAATGAATGGTACTCAACAAATCTTAACGTTGAAATTATATTAAATGCTGGGATAATTAAGGAAAGGATATGAGATTTGTTTTTATTAATAAATCTATTTCATGTAAGGTGAGGTGAGTTTTGGAAGAGGAGAGGAAAAAAGTATATTCTTTTTATGTTGTTGGCCCTAAGGGGTCCCCTACCAGTTCCTAAGTTTTAAGGTGCACCAGAGACCATCAGGGTCCTTCTGGGCCGGCTTACGCCTCATTCTAAATTATCCCTCTTAGGGCCTCGGTCCCATCTTACCACACTCAAATTGTGATTTAATTGATGAGAGCTTTGACTATATGGGCTCGTAACCGTGAGCCTCAGCTATCCAGATATATTATACTCTATGGAGGGGTGTACACTACCTATACGTTCGATTAGCCCATACCTCAGCTTCAGACGTTACTGACCTACAAGACTTGTACCCACCGGCGTCTATTCCTATGTTGTCCCTAGCTCCATCCACAGATACGGCTGGGGTCTAAGCAGGGGCCATACTACCTCCACACAAGGACATTATCCTGGGAAAAAGAGATGCATCATAATGTGGCATACAATGCCGCCGGGTCCTCTTGACCTCAACCTATGACCCGTGCTGATCGGACCTGGGACTCTACGAAAGTCCTGCTCCAGCCTACCTGTTGCCCACTGTGGTCCCTTACGATGGTTTACTAGGTTCCGCTGGTGGGGTGTGAATCAAGGCCTCACATGATTAGGCACTCCGAAGGTTGTACCTGTTGGCACGTATGGTTTCACGTATCACTAGAAAGATTTTCCCGTGAGCCGGTCCTTATGTGACCAGAGTAAGCTTTTGGGACAGGATCCTCCACTGAGGCTGCCCCCTTACTCCCTTGTCCTGTCTTTAGGGGTTTGTAACTCTTTAGTTGGTTCATTTTATTAAACTCACACTTTCTAGGTTTTCCATAAAAATATATTGATTGTGATATTCCAAAGGAATTCTATTTCTATATGATACTCGATCATCGATCTAGTCGTGACCAGGGTCATTAATATGATTTCTAGCTATAAATGGCTTCAAGTCAAGGTAAGAAAGAAAATAGATGTGGGTTGCTCCTATAGGTTTTAAGAAGATGCAAGGTCTTGGTAAATTTTAATATCTATGTAAATGTAGGATAAAAATGTGATCAAGGGGTAGGTGCTAGAACTTGCCTTCATCGACAGGGTCTTGACTTCTCATCTTCTGAATTTTCGGTTTTTCATCGGAGCCTGGTCAGGCTAACGTTCTATACGTCTTCTGGACGGCCGGACCTTCGGCTTCATATCTTCTGGATCCCTTGCCGGGTCTTGGTCACGTCCTCAGATTACACAAGCATGTAAACAAGTAAACAATTCTAACAATCAATATCTAGTTTAAGGAAAATGAAAAGGGAACGAAGGATGGAGGTTTTGGGAATTATTCTATATCTAATGAACAATCCTCGGATAAGGAGGAATATACATTAATTCTTTGGAAATGGGCTTCTAAATAATTAATGGATGGAATGGTTGGAATCTAAAGAATTTCTAGAAAATTACTAATGGATTTCCTAGAGTTTTGGACGGGTGGCATAATGGCTAGATTTTATTAGTATCTAAGGTTTCCAGTTGGGCGGCATAACAGCTAGATTGGGTCAATATATGTGGTTTGAATTGGGCAGCACAATGATAGGGTATTGGAATAATTTGAGATTTTGGATGGGTGGCATTACGGCTAGATGGTGTTAAGGATTACGGTTTTAGTCGAACAGCATCCCAACTGGGTTTTGGAAGGGACCCTGAGTATGATGTGGGGGCTAGGTGATGTGAATGCACTTCGGGGCCAAGAAACTTGCATGATGAGCTTAGCATTATCCCAGGGCCCTGCCCTATGGTGGGTGGAGCTCTGACAAGTTTCGGCGGATGCGCGACAGTGATAGGGGTTAGCGGTGACAATAGGGTAGCGAGGAACAGCTGGATGGATGCTGTTAACAATGTGGGAAATGTGGCTAGAGGCCGCACGATGCACTCGACTTCGACCCGGCCCGACACCTAGGGGATAGGGCACGGCGGTGGGTGGAGGTGGTGCGCCATCTTTCCTAGAAAGGTTGGGGCTCTAAGATCTGAGTTAAAAGATAGAATAGGGCTCATATGAGATTAAAAATAGAAAAGAAAGACATGGACATGCTTAGAATATTATGTAGTATTTATGGGATTTTTTGGAACAGTGGAAGGGCTTGAAGCGAAAGGTGGTGTGCACTTACCGGGTGTGCCCAACAAATTTAGGCCGGATGACACAGAGGGGTGGGTCTGCTAGCGCACTGTTTCGTGTGCCGATTTGGTGGGCGCTATGGACCGGGGTGGCCTAGGTGTGTGGTCTTGGTGCACCGGGTTCAAGAGCGAGGGTGGTAGCGGTTACGGAGGTGGGCAGGACGGCGTTGGCCTGCTGGGCCCATGCATCAGGTTTATGTAGAGAGGGGAGGGTGAAAACGGCCGACGGAGGTGGGATGACTTGGCTGGGGCGCGTCGGGGCCGAGCGGTGCCACCGCGGCCGCCATGTGCACCGCTGCAGGGCTCGCTAGAGCACCCTGGGAAAGCATTCCCGGTCGCTGCCGGCCCCGCGGAGGGCACTGGGAGGGAGAGGAGCGCACGGGGAGTGCGGCTATGGGGTCGTGGAGAAGAGGGAGAGAAAGAAAGAGGCGCGTCCATTGGGGGACAATGGACCCACCCCCCCTCGGAGGTGTGGAGCTCGGGGAAGGGTCAGGGTGGTATTTATAGCCGGGAGCGGTGCACGGGAGGCGCCCATGTCTTCCGGAGTGGACGAGGGTGAGTGGCTGCACGATGATGAGGGGGGATGCGTGGCCGCCGGAGAGGAGGCGTCGAGGTCTCGGTGATACGGATGACCACTAGAGTGGATAGGAATGAGGCGTGGACGGGGGGCCACACGACCTTGCTTGCAGACGAAGGATGGAGGATGGGGGATGCACTGGCGGCCAGCCATGTCAGTGCGGCGGGTCAAGGTGGCCGCGTGGGTGGCGTGCTAGAGGCAGCGGCGGTCGGAATGATTTCGACAGCAGGCGAGGTGGCTGGGAATAATGGTCGGGGGGCCGAGAACAGTGGCAGGGATAGGGGAGGAGGGATGTGATGCGGGGGGTCAAGGTCACGTGGATGCGGCGCCGGTGCTTGCGGCTAAGCAAGCGAAGGGGGGAGGTGCACCTGGGCGCGGTGGCACGGTAGTTCCGACGTGCGACGGCCGGTGGCCGGAGTGGTGCCATTACGCGGCGGCGCTGGGGTTCGGGAGCCGGGCGGCAGCGACGCTGTGGCATGCGAAGGCGGGCCTCATGGACCACTGGCCAGAGCTGGGCCGGAGCGAGCCAGCCGGGCCGACGCATGATGTGGGCTGCTTGCGAGAGGGAGGTGAAGGCGGAGTCCAGCTGGGCCAAAAGGGGCTGTGGGCTAAAAGCGAGGTTGCGGCATGGTTAGGAGGTTAATGGGGTTTTCTATTTTTTTTATAGAGTTTTAAGTTCAAATTTGATATGAATTTCAAATTTGAAGGAAGTTTGGGGTGTGAGCTTGTGTTGGCTTTAAAAATGGAACATTTTGGGAGGTTTTTGGGGTTTAAAGTGTTTGGATTGACCAAGATTGAATAATGAACTCCTAATGGTTTTGAATGGAATTAATATTCAAATTATATTTGAATATTGGGTTTAAGATTCCTAAGAAAGGAAATATTTGGAAAAGACTGTATGATGAAAGGACAGGATCGAGAGTTTGAATATTATTATATTTGGATAATATTCAAAGGGAGTTGGCCTAAGATTTGAATAGGATTATTATTCGAATAGAATTCAAACATTAATTCTAAGGGTTTTAAAAGGAAGGTTTATTGATTGAGAGAATTCCTAAAACAATCAAGTGCACCACATATGATATTATATTTATGCAAGATTTATTTGTAAAGAGAGGTTTGAATGTTCGGGAAAAGAGAGTTTGTTTAATTTAAAGAAAAATTTGAAAAAATCCGTATTTTTAAATGTCCTAAAAAGCAGGATGTTACAATCAAGATCAAGCGCTCAGATGAAGTTCCGCGGTAACTACAATAATCAGCTGTAAGGCTAATCCCAGTGGAGGATTTCATTTTGATGTTTCCAAGATAGCCACATCATCAACAAGAAGATGAAATTGTGTTTGAAACTACCCCTCTAATGCACAATTTCGTGTTGTTGTTTCATAGGCACCACATAACATTTAATGTCGTGACACATTCAGAGTTGGTTTTCGTGCCAAGGGAGTTTCATCTAGATGAAACTGGTTCCTTCTCTCCTCTCTTAAATTTCCTGCCATATCACCAAATTAGCTGATGTGGCACTACATTTAACGTGCATGAAACTCCTATGAAACTATCACTAGGAATAGCCTAAGGGCCTCTCCAATGTGTGGTTCTTAGCTGGTCCTATGTTTTTCTCTCTCTTATGGAACCAGGTCCTATACACTGTGAAGCTGATTCTATATGGAACCAGGTTCCATACATAGAACCAGGTCCCATGCAATATAATATAGGGAAAATAGGAGAGAGAAGAGAGAGATGGAGGGCTACGGGTCCCATATTCATAGAGATAACCTGATTCTATACATTGGAGCTAATACAACATGTGACATCAAATCAGTGTTGGATCCCACCTTAGAACTAGGGGTGCACCTATACATTGCTGGTGCCCTAAGGGCACCTCCAATGGTACGAGCTAGCACTAGCTCTAAGCAATTAAATAAGGAGGAGAGAATGTAGCATTGAATATTGTGCTGTGAGAGAGAAGTGTATTGGGAAACGTTCGAGACTATCTCTTAGCTTCACGCTAGTCTCTTTGTTTTTCCACTATTCAAAAGTACTTGCTCTAAGTTTAGACCATTGGAGAGAAGCTCTGAGCCTGTGTAATATAGTTAGGGTGTTTGTCACATCGGATGTTTGGATACTAATTAGGAGTATTAAATATAGGCTAATTACAAAACTAATTGCACATATGGAGGCTAATTCGCGAGATGAATCTATTAAGCCTAATTAATCCATGATTTGACAATGTGGTGCTACAGTAACCATTTGCTAATGATGGATTAATTAGGCTTAATAGATTCATCTCGCGAATTAGTCCAGGACTTCTGCAATTAGTTTTATAATTAGCTCATTTTAATCCTTCTAATTAGCATCCGAACGTTCGATGTAATAAGAGCTAAACTTTAAATAAGTCCAAAAAAAATTCAAACCAAGCTCTAAGCCTATAAAATATTCGATACGCATGAGTACAAGATATTCGAAACGGACACAACATTGCAACCTAACCTAGCTAGCGGTCCAAATTTAGCTCTCTGTCCATGTCTTTTCTATCTTTTCGCAAGTGTTCACCCATTAGTGCGATCGGATGATTCTTCACTTGATAGCACAAACCTAGAAGTACCACCTCTTGAGTCTTGACAACCATTACAGGGACGCATGATAGTATGGTACCAGTGTCGAGATCTTATCCCGGACAGTGCTAAGTCAATGTAGGTTCGCAATGCTTAACGTCATGTGGCATCCATATTTACAGAGAGCCATCACGCGTGACACTCGCTGCTACGGCCTATAGTGCTCGTGCGAGAGAGATGGGTCACCTGTGGTCTCTACTGGTACTCACTCACGGGGAAGGCATTCATCAGGCATGCTCCTTGCTCCATCAGGGAAGATATAATATGCTCTCGTCGTCGGTCCGATCAAGAACGAAGCGCTCAGACCAAGTTCAGTGCCAACTGCATAATTAGCTGGTAAGCCAGACTTCAAATAGCTGTACAGCAAGGAAACTACCACGGATCGACCATCCTCTGGAGTCTGGACAGAGGAGACGGCGGCAGGGCACCATGGCCGCATCAGCAAAGCGACGCCACTCGCCACCGACGGTGACGGAGGGCGCAAGCACATCGAATCAAATGAAATCGCTTTGCCCAAAGGCAGCGAGCGAGCGCGATCAGATTCAGGCCCCGGCACCGTGGGGACCTGGGGACGCCGAACGCGAAGGCGCGTCGACGACACAGCGCGCTGATGGGGAGCCACTGTTCCCCGCGATAGCGGCGAACCGGCCACCTGCCTGCCGCTGCCGCTCGGATCCCCCGGGCTCGTCCGCTTCCGCCCGTCGCGAGCGGCGGGCGACGGACGACGACAGGGGAGGGATCCACGCCCCCCGGTGCGGCCTTTCCGCTCGGCCGCTCGGAATGATCAGGTGCCATGCCGCTGCACCGCGCCTCGGCGGCTTCCGCGTTGGCGCCATCGGGGCGAGGGGGACGTACCCGGGGCGTGTGCTGTGTCGCGCGCAGCGGCTGCCGGCAGGCGCCCTGTCCTGTGTCCTAAGAGGTATGGCCCGTCTAGGCAGTCACACCACGGCCAAGAGCCATCGACGGGACGTGGACCGACACGGCCTCCATGCGTTACAGGGCGAACCAGTGCTCATGCAAACGGATAATTAAACAGAGAGGTTCATTAATTTTCTTGACTTGACATACAGCGACGACGGGACAGTGCGGCGCAGACAGCGCGCCAGAGAATGACATCTTACAAGATCATACACACCCCAACAGTTGATTTACAATGCAAATAAGCAAGAGGATAGAGGAGAAGGCGGAATGCTATTCATGCTCCACTGGCGACGAAACACAGCAACAAAAAAGGTACTCCAACATGGTCGACCTTTCCATGGATGCTTCCCTCGGGCAAGGAATCTGAGTCGTAGGGATCCAATGAAACCTGTGAAATGTGACAGCATAGGATGCTTTATTCAGATAAACTTGCCTCGCAGCAACCACAATTCGGATATATCAGTTACATAGTCCATGAAAATTGCATCGTGACTTTGTTGTGAAATTTGAATCTCTGCTGCTGTTCGTTGTTAAATCTTAATTCTCTAAAAAAAACTGAAGATAAAAACATCAGGATGGAGAGTGCCACACCACTGCCTGCGAATCCTATTGTTTGCATTCTGATGGCCATCCAAAGATTCAAGAGTTCAAGCTACACAATTCTCCTTCAGAACCTAGGCTTCAAACTGTTAAAAGTAAATACTACTACGCATTTTAAAATCAGGCATACACGTGCCTATCTAATGCGAACCCACTGTTTTTCTGAAACGAAATGCAGAACCCATTGTAAACCACATATTCTAGTGACATCATAATGCATAGGAATAGCCTATATACCATAATGATATATCATGAGAGCGGTGCAGCGAAAGATCCAAGGAGAGTTGGCCCGCAATAAGAATGGTCTCAGGACAGATTATCGGAACATGATTAGTTGCCTGTCTGCTAGCTTTTTCCAGGACATGCTCGTCGTGTTGCAGCTGCAATATTAGGTGCAGGCAATGGTACAACACCATGTCCTTATTTTGCTTCCAAGGAAGCCCTGGGACATGGCAGAGGGGAATGCCTTCTAGTTGGGCCCTACGCTTTCTACTTTCTAGCTACTCACTACAAGTTCATTTCGTGTCACTCTTCCAACTACAGGCAGTTCCATGATAGGATTAGTGATACTAACATCAAATAAACTGAATATTTCCAAAGCAATCAAATTTACGTTATAATCTTTTTTTATTGCCATCAGTTTCATCATGAGACCTGAATGCCCATGGAAAAGGGTAATTATTGTGAAATGGATGAAAAGACAGAAGTGTTACAACTTCACACAAAACAAACGGACAAGGGGACATGTCAGATTTTGAGCCATAGTGTGTGGCACAAGCAGCAGTTAACTAACTGAGCTGTGAGCTCCCAATAAATGGAAGCAGCCGCAAGGTGAGTGGTGACACATTTTTCTTGGGTGCTGTATTTATATTTGGTGGAAGCAGCTGCTGGACTGTTTTGTGAGCTCCAAATAAGTGATGGCACAGCAGGTGATAAAAAGAAAATTCCTATTCAGACTATCACTTCTTTTTATGGAGACTAGGAACAACTTGATATAGCCAACAGCTTGTCTGCACTCTTCATTTCTGTTGTATGAACCTCAAGGGCTGACAATTTTTACATATTTCTGTCCCAGTGAAATGTTGCCACATAGTGCATGTTCAGTTTCTAAATTGCAGTCGTGATTCAACATATATCTATTTGTACAATCTATTAAAAAATACTATAGATTTGTTAGGAACCAAGGAATAAAAGCCAAGAAAAAATTGAAACGGTACATAATGGTCCACAGAAGACCTAACATGTTGATTTGATAACCAGCTGATGCTTGGGCAGGACTCAGCAATATATGAAACTCAAAGCACAGTTGAAAGAAAAACTCCAGGAAGCAGATTACCAGATAGAGAAGCAAACTTGTCGACAAGACTAAGTGCATCATGCAGTAAGAGGGCCCTCTGCATTACTACGACCATTGAGCTGCTCTGGGTGGATCTTCTTCCCCAACATCTTCCTCATGACCTACTTAGTTTCACAAGACGACCAAAAAGCCAACAGATGATTTGCAGGTTAGTGGTTGTTCAGTGTCAAGATAGGCTACACACTTTTCTTCAAAAAAAAAAGGAGATAGACTAGACACATCATGATTGCTTAGCTAGCCATCCAGTAAAACACATTTGATCTGGATAAAGAAGCTAAGTGGTATGGAATAATAAACTTGGACCACTTCTAGTATTGCAAGAGATTGTTAAACATAAAGCGCTCTGTAACTTTTTCCAGTTTAGGACATATGCCACAAGGCTATGACACATTCTTCTCAATAGCTTCTGTTCTTTTTGGACAATGCGTATATATTTAGGATGTAATCATAATCATATGAGGGTTATCATGTCATATGAGCTACTTCAATTGCTATCCAATGTTTATTAAGTTGGCAATTGATCAAGTACAAAGATTCTTGTCAATGTTTGTAGGAAATACTGATAATTGCAACAAACATAAGACATGGGCAAAGAAAGCAAGCCATACCCGACTTAATTTTCTTGTGGCTTTCAGTGGCTTTGGTGTTGGCTTCCTTGGTTTCTTTTGGTGCATCTTTTCAGTGCACAATGTAGGCTTCGAAGTGGATGCCCCAGCAACAATGACGATATCCTGGCAATTCTTCTCCCCTGGAGCACTAGATGAGAATGCTTCTGCTGCAAATAAATCAGCAAGTGTAGTTCTTACTTTCTCCACTTTCTCTACCATCAGAAGTGGTCGTTCCTGGATATTAGCAGCACCCCCATCTTCCATCTCATGCATCAGGATTTCTTCCGTTACGAAACATGTGAAATTGTCTTCTTTCATCGACGATGAATGCATCTTGGCAGGCTCAACAACAGGCACTACCGGTTCACTTGGTGCTGTTGTCGATGCAGCATCTTCTTTGACCTTATCATCCCTCGGTTCCTCTTCATCTTTCTCTTCCTCAACTACTTCCTCCCCATCCATGATGAGGAAATCATCTTCTTCAATGCAGGCATCAGGACAGAGGGAGTCTACGTGATGTCCAAGTGTGCCAATTGCAAGTATACCGTTAAGAAGCACATCACGGAGCAGCAGGGCTTCAGTGTCTTTCTCAGCCACACTCTGACGCACAGAGTCTTCCTTATCCTCCATGGCTGTTGTATCATTTCAAAAAATAAAGTTGACAAAATAAGAAAGAAGAAATGTATATATGATCACATAAAAGAGAGGTATCCTAGGAACATGCTTACCCTTGTTCCCATGAATGGTGCAGTACTCAGTATTAGGATGCATCCTCCGATTCAGCCAATGAAACACCTGGCAGTGTCATGAGAACATGTAGATCATTAACAATATAAGCACTTAATACAAGAATAGCAGCTTGAATCTCATGAGTCAGTGTGAGGGATAGAAACTGCAAAGACAACACACATAAAAAACTGACAGAAGCTGTATCATGAGCAAAACTGAATACCTTTAGGCCCATTTCTTCAGAACCAATCTGAAATCACAAGAGAAAGGCAGACAGTAGCTTAGAGGAGCCTCAAAGGCATAGCATGGTTTTATATGAAGATACTGGCCCCATAATTGAATGGCCCGGGAGACAAAAGAATGGAGTTTTGGTTGCAACTGGTTTGGCCTCACTCAACTCAAGTAAATTCTTTCACTGAGGTTGATATGCGAATGCGAGATTCCCAGATACATTCTATTCAATGCCAGCAAAGGACAGAGATTCACTAGTCAGCAAGCGGCGAATGATTCAGAAAGACTCCAGCCAACCCAGTTAGCCACCATAATGTGGCACACTGCATGTGCATATTGTGGTCCCATTGACATAATGGATTATGCCTACTTGGTGACTGATACCATGCAAACTGCTAACAAACTAAACTAAGTAGTCATCTCAGAATCATGGCATAGAATGAGCAGTCTTATCAACCTATCAGGATCAGATTGAGAATAGTCTTTAACAGCTGACAAATTCCGAATTAAGCAACCATAAATAGTCAAGAGTTAAATCAAAGTTGATTAGTTCATCAGATACTTGACATATGTACAAATATGTTCATCATTCAAGCTTTTCAAATAGATGTACTGCAGCACCGACTCTATCATTCAACAGTAAAATGCACGCACTTTCATTTGTTTTTTTATGTGTGGCATGTTTAACGCACTAGCCACTTGAAAGGGTGGCAATGACATAAGTAGCTGCTGCCTGTGGCGGCAGCTGTAAATTAGCACTTGACAGCATACTACTGTGGCATCTAATAGCACAGACAAGTGTCGACTACAGCTTCACACGAGCGAGTAAAGGGTAGCAGCAGAACTGGTATTATGCAATTTGTAGGTTAGGCTCGTAAAGCAGCTTCCAAAAATGCAGGGATCAGCCTTAGATAGATCATAACAAGCAGAAAAGTCCAAGTAGTTTTTATTAATTCTCTCATCTCTGAATAGCTTCCCACATATAAATATATAATGCAGTCAAAGATGTAGTTATGGTAGATCTCATGTGACTGCTTCCTCCAAAAGTAAGCAAATGCAGTGGGGATGAGCATTCGAGAAAAAACGGTGGTGATGAGGAAAAATACATTATGTTGATCACGAACTGATCGAAATAAGAATAAAAGGGCATATGAGAAGGTAACCTTGTCCAGGTGATGGTTCATGAAGCACTTTCCAGCACCATCCCCACCACAACTATTAAGCAAGGGGATGAGACCTGTGTGTCTTCTTCACGAAGCCAGCAAGATCCTACAGGCCAGGTGCGTCCATCACCATTGATGGATGAAGAATAAGAACCCTAGGTGTATGTCGCCAAGGCTCATAATAGTGAAAATATCTGTTCTGCATCCTTCTGACTACAGTAGCAACCATTCTGAGGACCCATGTTTGCTATGCAATGCTGTCACCCAGATCCATCCGGCTTGGCAATTTATGAAAGACCAGAATAATACTGTATCAGATTACACCACAGTTCAGGAACTATTTTCTTCACAGCAAACGTGAAACCAATGGTTGATAGAGAAGTAATCAGCAAACTATACAGGAAACTGCTTCGGCTTTTATGGTTTCTAGTTTCTCATTCTGAATACACTACTTGACACATCTCCATTCTCCAAGGCTTCTTTCTTCAAGACTAGATGACAAGGAACGCAAAGTTTCATCAATCCTTTCTCTTGCTTGTACCAATTCCTGCTGGGACTCTGCAATATAATCTCATTTTTGTTAGTGATGCAGCATTGCAACCACAAAAATAAAGAGACCCTAAGAAGCATCGAGCGACAAATAATTCATGTATTTCCCAGCATGTCAAGAAGATATTTTGATGATGCAAAACTTTATTATCATATAGAGTTGACGTCAGAACCAATAATCATTCTTCCTTCAATATCATGGGGCCACATGCCAAATGCTACTGGTACTGTATGTTTACTCAGAAGATAAGGTAAGCGTCATTTTAAAATCAATTTACCAGAGCGTATGACATGATTGCAATGAGTTTTTTTTAAAAAAAAGAAGAATGGGTCTTAAACTAGATATGCACAACATATGATGAAGCAAGCAGACAAGATGCACATTCCAAGTTAATAGACGTTAAAAAAATGTCAGAAGGATATGTGGAACACTTGGACCCACGAGGACAGTTTGATCGAAAGCAATGGAACATCATCTTTGTTAGATGTATATGTACTGTTGGTATTTTACCTTTTCTAAGGGATTTTTATGTATATTTTCCCCTTCCTATACTTGTATATATATGAGCTTAACGTCCCTGTTATGAATACAAGTGCTATTCCAATGAATACAAGTGCTATTCCTAATATGGTAGGAGCCAAAGGGTTTAGATTTCTTCTCATGTGATTTTTTTCCACGCACGTTGCACTTGTGTGCCTCCATTGGATCGATTTCCCAAGCTCTTCGTTTTGAGAGCACCGTCGATTCCTTCCGTCGCCCCGCTCGTCTGGCCACCCATCTGCGGCTCGTCGCCGTCCGCCCGCCCGCAACTCGTTGACGTCCGCTTGCCCGTGGTTCGTCGCCGCCGCCCGCCCGCGACTCGTCACCGTTCCCGCCGCGCCGTCTTCCGCTCGTCCGCGCCGCCGGATTTGCCGCTTGCGCCGTCCCCGGCCCCGCCGGATTCGTCGCGCCGGCTTCGTCCGCTCATCCGCGCCGCCGGATTCATCTTCGGCCCCGCCGGATTCGCCCCGCGCCGCCCTTGGCCCCGCCGGATTCGCCTATCTTCTCGTCGTCCGCTCGCCCGGGCGTGCTGTGCGGCCCATGGAAGGCTCATCTGTTGCCTTCGTTGCCTGTCCTCCCGTGAAGGGATAAGCCATCTGTTAAAAAAAAACTGCTGCTCTGCGTACTCTTTTGCTGCGCTGCTTTGTTTCTGCGGTGCACGGTTTGGCTAAAAAACGCTTGCGCCGCTATTTCTCTGTGCACTCTCATCATCGCCATGGCTCCTTCAGTTCCTTCCTCCGGTGGTGTCCGTTGTCCAGTGCTGTTCAATGGCACCAACTATCGAGATTGGGTTACTCATCTACAGATTCATATGCGTGGTCTTCGTCTTTGGGAGTTTCTGATTGGCGAGTTGCCTTGCCCACCTCGTCCTACTACTCCTATATACCCGGCGATTCCTGAGAAGCCTGTGGATTCCAGAGAAGACTACGGCTGAGGAGATGGATCGGTTGCTTGCTGCTTATGATGCGGATATGGCAAAGCTGCTTGCTGATTATGATGATCTTGCATCGTATGATTCTCAGTTTACTGCATACAGGACATGGGTTGATGAGGATGCTCGAGCTGCTTCTATTCTTGTTGCTACCACGGAGGGCGGGGTTTCAGCTGATATTGTTGAACTTGATTTTGCACATCAGATGTGGGCTTTTCTTCGTAAGCATTATGAGCCCACTGATCAGTCTACCTTTCTTGCAGCCATCTATCAGGATCAGCTTGTTCGACAGGGTGATGGTACAGTTGATGATTTCTATGCTCAGATTTTCTGCTATGAATACAAGTGCTATTCATACAAGTGCTATTCAGTGGATTTTTTTTATTTCTTTAATACCATTCCTTTGGTAGTGTATGCACCGCCAGAGCTACATGCATTAGACTAACCGCACCGCGCGCCTGGAAGCCGGCCTGTAAACACGTTGCGCGCCTGGAAGCCGTGCACCGCGCGCCTGCAACGCGCGCGGTACGCTACCATGCGGCCGGTAGACCGCTACTTGTAGCGGAGCAATAGGCGAATGGTAAAAACCGTAGCGAAAAGAGAGAGAGAGTTGGGGAGAGAGAGAAAGGGGGAGGAAGGGGAATAAAATATGGAATAGTGGGTATAGAGTATGGGATAGAGATAACACGAGTGCGGGAAAAATGGTTATTGAGTAGAGAATCTCGATGACTAGAATAGAATATTCCTTTTAAGAGATAGGAATAGAGGTCCACGAGTGCAGATAGCCTTAGCTCGGATTCATAACCTAACTAATCACATGCATAGATACACCTGACCCGAGCATGAACCTATTGTCTGGCTATTTAAATTAAACTTCATCCAAGACATTGGTACCACATTAGCTCAAACGCAACAGCGGGCATCCACCAAACGTGCAAGGGGCCACACTATAGTAACATCGCATCGCACCAGAAAAAATCATGGTGCCCATTCATGCTACGTCTTCGCCGTGGGGTCTGTGCAGTGCAGGAGGCTGGACGTTGGGGTACAGGTACATGCAGGCCAGGCCAGGTTGCTCTACAGTGACCGACCCAGCCGTTCTGGGCATCACGGCATGGGCATCGCTCGCTGAGCAGGCAAAACGTCGAACAGGCTGGAGGCAGCCAGCGAGCGCGTCGCGTTGGATACCGGCATACCGCACATACCTCGTCGCCCCGCTCCTCGAGGCAGCGACTGGCCCTCGATGTCGGCGGGTGCGCTCCACGCAGCGCCCGACCTCCTTGACGCCATCGAGCAGCGACTGGCTCTCCTCGTGCTGCGAGGCCTCGTCCACCTTCTCGGCTTCTCCACACTGGCGAGCACAGCTACTCCGCCGCGCCCTGCCCTCCCCTGCTGCGCCTCGGCGGCACGGGGATCTGCGGGAATGTGGGAGGACCCCAACAAGCAGGCGGCGGAGTTCGGGGCGTTAAGTTACATTGCCGCCGCCTGCCGCCGCCCGCGACGTGCGCGTGTGCGCACTCGGCGGCCACTTTGCTCTGGTGGTTCGGGATGGAATTTGAAAGAGGACGGCGAGGACTTTGGCTCGCTGCATCTGGAGTTCTGGACCCCACACTGCGACCGTCCTCTATCAACACTTGGTTGCTCGTCTGAAGTTTCTGAACCATCTGACATGACATCAACACGAGAGCTTCAGCAAAGACGAAGCGGCGATCCATCTGCATCCAGCAGGCTAAGATCAAACGCCTGGAAGCCAATGATAATGCAAGGGTTGGGCTTCTAGAATGCACACCCTATGAGCAGATCAGAACACTAGCACAAAGTCAGGAACCCTGCATAGCAGTTAAAAAAAAACTGGAGGATTATTCAGTGTAAGAAAAAAGAACAAGGAAGCCACAGGGCACCAATCTAATATGAGAATCTACGGCCAGTCATAACCATTTCCTGTCAGATTATACTGATCTTTGTCAATCGCCTACATAAGATACATGGCCACAACATTTTTAAATTCCAGGATTCCGAGAATTTCCCACAAATGAGGGATAGAGAATCAAATAAGCACGCAGGTCACTTCCTGTGGGTAAAACATGCTGAAGACGGACCATATGAAGAATACAAGTCAGCTGAAATCGATTCCATTAACAGAATCAATCATGCCTACTTGGTGACTGTTACCCACAGTTACAATGCAGGCTGCTAATAAACTAGTTATCTCATAATCATGGCATGGAATGCGCAGGCCTATCAGGAATTCAGGATTAGATTGAGAATAATGTTCAACAGCTGACAAAATTACAGGCAATGCAGATGTAAAGAATCGGACTTAAAATGAAGTTGAATCAACCTGTTCTCCTCACGGTGGTCTAGGTCTATAACCAGCTTAACGAAACTGACTAAACATGACGAGATGCATTAATTGCTTCTGTATGAGTTAATAGCCACACACAACATAACAACAAACACAAGACAGCTTGCTAGTCAAGTCCGTTAAAACCTTCCAGCATGGAGCTTAAATCTACCATGACCATACAGCTCCCTGGGCTGGGTTTTCAAAGTGAGAGAAGCCGCACTAAATCTTCAGGGAGTATGGCAGGTAGAAGGTTGCTCCTTCAGTAGTGATCTTGGCAGTCTGTCATTTAAGATTATGTTGCCGCAGTCCACTAAATTTAAATATCAGTAAGCTAAGAAATTTTTATCAAGGTCAGAAAGTTCATACTTGTGATGGTACAGCAAGACCAGCAACCGCTTCTCACAAATCTTAACAACTTCAAAAGTCCATACCTCACACCATTCAGCACTAGCCACTTGAAAGGAGAACGATGAGATATAAGCTAATCCAAGAGCCAGCAGGCTGCAAAAGTTGGCACTCAACAGCATACTATTGTGGTTGTGGGCTTGTGGCATCCAAATAACAAGTAAAGGCCAACAGAGCGGCACTGATATGCAATCTGTACTGTGTAGAAAGGTAACAGTTTCAGCAGCAAAACAACTTGCAAAAATTTCAGGGGTAAGCTTCGCAACAAATGAATAGGTTCTAGATATTAACTAACAGAAAGAAAATGTGTGAGTAGTTCTCATTAGTCCTCTCATCACTGATAAATTAGTTTCCCACATACAATGTATTCAATGATGTACTTATGATAGACCTCATGGCTTGCTCCAGAACTAAGCAAATGCAGTGGGGACAGGCAGATAATATTATGTTGATCAGGAAATCACTGAAACAATCATAAAGAGCATATGAGAAGGTATCAAGGTAACCTTGTCTGGGTGATGGTTCATGAGGTGCTTTCCCAGCACCATCCCTCCTGTGTGTCTTCTTCATGAAGCCAGCAAGATCCTACACCACCATTGATGGATGAAGAAAAGATCAAAAGAATAAACCCCCTAGGTGCATGCTGCCAAGGCTGACTACAGTAAGTCAGTAACAACCTTCCTGAGGACCCATGTCTGTGATGCAATGATATGTCACCTAGATTCATACGGATGGGCACTTTATGGAAGACCAGGAAAATACTTTATCAGGTTACAACATTGTTCAGAAGCTAGTTGCTTCAAAGCAATTGTGAATTTGTGATTTGCGAAATGGATGGAAATGTGCTATTAGACAATCACAGTACAGCAAGAATTAGTTAATGTAGATGGCCGATAAAACATATAGTGAACATAGATATCTTCCAATGCTTCTTCTAAGTGACCACATCAGAACATAGAGACAGTAGATGATCCCGGGGTGTAAGGAATTCTGTTTTACACCAGGATGAGGACTTGATGAAGGACAAACAAGGATATACAGAATTTCATCTAGAACTGCTATCAAAAACATGTGAAATAAGTATTATAAAGAGGCATTCCACCATACATCCATCTATGCTAGTCATTATAAAGAGCAGGACGCTCAAAAAGGAAGCAAAATTCATGTTCACAACAAAGTTATGACTTATGAGTTACCTACGTTCCATAAGATCTTAGGAAGAAGATTAATTAAAAATATTAATTGGTGGACTTGATGAAACTTTGAGTGCACTGGGAAAATATTTGCTCAACGAATCTAAGAAGTCATTTGTATTACATATGACCATCAGAGTAATCAATATTCTTGTCGATCATACATATTCAGACATTCTTCACAGAAGCTATTGTTTTCTTCTAGGAAAGGGACTCAAAAATCTCATCTTAAAACAGTAGTCCAGTGCAACAGCAGCAGGAAGAAATATGAAAATGTTCTCAACCACACTAACTGCACCATCAATAACAACTGATATTAAGGTATCAGTGCTCAGCTCGAGGGTTCTACCAGATTCCAGCAGAGCAAGGCCTGCAAACAGTTTAGTTCAGTAAATTAATGAACATCCTCAGGAATATGTCAAGAAAAGCTTTCAGAAACCATGTTGCCAGTTTATACCTCTAACAAAAGCAAATGCTGCAGGAGCCCCTGTTTTTAGTTGGATATTGTCTAGATCTCTTCTAACAGCATACCGGAATGTGACTCCAAACAAAGCGCAACTTATGAAAATAACTGATGACCGAAGAAATAGTTGTGGCAGATCTTGAACTTCATAGAAAGATACGGGCAAACTAGCCAGAACACCAACTATAGAGGAAACTGCAGCAGCTTTTACAGATTCTAGTCTCTCGCTATCTTCATCAATATCACCACTTGACACATCTCCAAAGCTTCCTTCCTCAAGACTAGAAGACAAAGAACGCTCAGCTTCATCAATCATTTCTCTTGCTTGGAGCAATTCCCGCTGGGACTCTGCAATCTTTTTTATGCAATGCAGCATTGTAAGCACATTATCAAAAAGAAAGAGGCCAAGCATCAAGCAACAAATTTTTAATGTCTTTCCCAGCATGTAAGGAAGATTTCTGTAATTGTAGAACTTTGTTATCATAATTCATACGAAGTTGACATCACAACCAATAATCATTCTGCCTTCAATGTAATGGGACCACAAGGCAAATGCTGCCGGTACTATATGTTTGCTCAATAGATAGGGTAAGGCATCATTTTATATTAATTTAAAAGACTGGACGATGTAAATTCCAATTTGTGAATATCCATAGAAATGTTCGGTCATGTTGAACACTTGGACTCAAGAAGGATTGGACAGTTCAGCAGAAAGCAGTATAATCATCTCTTTGGGATGGGTGCATATAACCAGAGCAGCATTCGCCAAACATCTAAGGGCCACACTAGCTTAGTAACATCGCATCACACCAGAACAACATGGTGCCCGTGCATGCTACGTCTTCACCGTGGGGTCTGTGCAGCAGTATGGGAGGCTGGACGCGAGTGCATACAGGACAGACCAGGTTGCCCTACTGCGCTCATCATGAGCAACCATCACGGCATGGGATCGTTCGCTGAGCAGGCAAAACGTCGAACAGCTGAACAGGCAAAGCATCGAGCAGGCTAGAGCCAGCAAGGGCGTCTCGGCGGACGCGGATAGCAGCATACCTCGTCGCGCCGCTTCTCAAGTCGGCGGACCTCCTCGCGGGCGAGGCGCGCGGCGGCCTCCTGGCGCTCGATGTCGGCGAGCGCGGCGCGGGCGCGCTCCACGCGGCGCTCGGCGTCCTGGACGCCCTCGAGCAGGGCCCGGTTCTCCTCGCGCCGCAGCAGTTCGTCCACCTTCTCCCCCACCGCCGAGCTCAGCCACGACGCCGCGGCTCCGTCGCCCTCGCCGACTCCGCCTCCGGGGCCGCTCCCGCCCTCCCCGGTTGCGGACCTCACGCGAACGCCTCCACGGAAGCGGCAGCGGCGCCGCGCGGCGAGGGGTCTCGCGGGGAGGAGAGGGGACCCGACGAGCGGGCGTAGGACCGCGGCGCGTTGCATTGCCGCCTGCTGCCTGCGTGCGTGTGTGCGCTAGCGGCGGCCGCTTTGCTCGGGTGGTTTGGATTGGAAGAGGACGGTGAGGAGCTCGCGGCTGGCGGCTAGTGGAGTTTGACTCGCTGCACGTGGACCCCACACTGGTCTCCCAGTCCCAGCGCGATGAAAGGCAGCAAACATACAGAACTACACAGTCGCATAGCCCGTGCACGGATGGAAATAATCGGACACATATACCTCAGAACTCAGCTTAACAAGGCAATATATTTGACAAGCAGAATGACATAATACAAATAGTGTTGCACTACGCAACAGGAGAAACTTCTTTTAGCAAAGAATCAGTGGCATCGCACAAGAAGTGTTGCATTGCACAACACAGCAGGAGGAACTTCTTCTAGCAAGGAATCAGTTGCGCATCTGAAGTTTCTGAACAAACCATAATCAACACAAGGGCTCCAGAAAAAAGACATTGAGACATTAGCGGGGTTGGCACTCATCGACCCATCTGTATCCCCAGCATGTTAAGATGAAACGCCTGGAAGTGAATGATTCAAGCAAGGGATTAAGCGCATGACTTATACAGGTTGAGCAGCTTTGCAACAAAAATTACGCTGATTTGAGTATTTTTAAGCAGGCTCCAAATGAGTAAATCGATCCAAGAATGGCAAGCAGTTCAAAACTCTCAAATTTCTTCACGTGGCAAGGAAATAGAGATGAAGTGCACTGAGTTTCAGTTTTTGTATACTACATACAACACAAGCCAGATAATATGCCATGCTCGCGCCTATGTGCAGGTCAGGACCATTCCAAGGAAAAAGACAGGAAGTCTGAATAACAGCAGCTACTGCAGAATCTGGGGCTACAGAATTATTCACGCTTATAAGAAATCAACAAGGAAGGGACTGCCTACTAGCTAGTGTAATGCAAAAATCAAAAAGTAGTCATGACAGATTTTCTGTAAGCTAATACTGACTTCTAAATATCAACTGCAACATGCAAATTTCTAGATTCTTAAAATTTCAGCAAATGAGGAATACAGAATCGAATATGCAAGCAGCTCTCTTATTGTGTGGAAAAAATTGGAAAAGACTTTTAACCACACACTCAGAAAATTGTGTAACCTTTTACTCTGGTCTCTGGCCTTCCTGATTAAAATAGTGCTTCCATGTTTCTTTAACGGCATATGATTTTTGATGTATCAATAAACTATGTCTTTGGAGCCTCTATGGTTTTGATCTGTAACATTGCTCACAATTGACACTCCAGGTATCTTTTTCGCGAACTGGAAAATGGAAATTCTAACATATTTGAAATGAGAAAGACTGGTGCAGGTCCAATACTAATAAATTGCTGTCAATTTCAGCGTGCCAATGACATTTGTTTAGTCAGGACTGTCTAATAATCATAGGTGCCAAGTCTAAAGGTAAATAACAGGTCCATATAAATGATTGAGCAAATAGGTTTATGCAATGAATATCAGGTACTGAAATAAAATATTCTGCTCTTCCCCCAGGTTTGGTTCAGCTATGTTTTGTTCCTTCACAGTAAGACAATTATTTTGGTGGTAGCCTGGAACCTTTAGAGTGATATGGTTACACTGCCAAATTCTGCTGAACTACATATTCCTGGGGAAAAAAAATGGTTAGCACATTAGGCCCATCGTTCTTTTGATCTTTTTATCAGAGCACCTGCTGAACTATCCATTCCTACCAAAACCAGGTGCGATAACATCATGATCTAACCAAGTGGTTGAACTTGTGAAATATAACCCAACATATAAGACATTAGTAGTCCGAAATTGGTTTGGCATACCATGATACCAATGAGGAAAGTTATGAATGGCTTGATGGTTGAAGACATGTTGACCAGTGGTGAACATGTCAGATCACCAGTACTATCAAATCAGGCAATGAAAAACTAAATTTATAATTTTGTACACAGTGGCAAACTTATTATTTGTTGCAGACTTGCAGTGTCATGGTGATACACATATACCAAGAAAGAAGCAACATTAGCTCAACCAAGGTCTCAAAAGGTGCATAACGCATGGATAAATCATCCATTTATTTATGGGCAGGATCCAACATTATCTATTTTTATGGTCAAATTCAACGAGTGCACTCTCTATCTCAATCAGCATAACAAATAACTGGTAATATAATTTTCAATACTCATTGCTACAGCAGCAGAGTTAACAGAAATGGAAGCAACAGCGAACTCAGAAACCAATCATAAAACCAAGCATACCATGATTCCATGTCAGTCTCGGATATTTTACATGCTCAGAAACAATTCGCAGACAGCATCAGCACAAGCTGGGAAAGACCCAGATTGGTGGTCTGGCAGGTGACCTGTTATTCAGCGGCGGTGCGCCTGGATAATCAGCATATCGAACATCGCAAGTTCCATCAGCCAAGGAGTACTCGTGCCATTCACCCAAGCGTCGCCCAGCTGCATATAAGCAATCCCCTCGAATTCCTGGGTAATCAGGACCAAGACAGGATGCAAATCCATCATAATCAAGAAACAATGTCCTCCTGCCCAAGCTTGTGACTGAAGCCCAGTTTCCCTCCTCAGACACCCAACGGTAAACATGGTAGACCATCATCTCCTTAGGATCCTCACTGATGAGCAACACCTCGCCCCCGCACTCTCCAAGCCTGATTTTCCCTACCGCTGGAATGCTATCGTCATCCAGCTCCCCTCCAAGAAACGACAGCTCCAGCGAATTATCCAACAGCTCGACTATGGCAAGGCGGAGGCCATTTACCAGAGCGTAGAGGGTGCCATGGACGAAGAGCATATCGTCGATCACGATGGGCGCATCGGTGCAGGCCACGCTCCAGAGCGTGTCACCCAGGTGGCAGTGCTGGACGGTGGAACTGCCGGGCATAAAGAGGACGGCGGCGAGGTCGTCGGAAAGGATGAAGCGGCTGAACGGCGCGGGGACCTTGGGGAGGCGGATCTGCTCCCCGGAGAAGAGGTGGAGGAGCAGGAGCCTCGCGGGGTACTGGTAGGTGACCGTGACGAGGTAGCCGTGCGCGTAGAGGAGGGTGCGGCGGGAGAGGGACAGGTGGTGGCCCCAGGGGAGGCGGAAGCGGTGGAGGCGGCGGAGCGAGAGGTGGAAGAGCGCCTCGGTGAAGGAGGGGAACAGCGCGACTAGGAGGAGCGGGGACTGGGAGGCGAGGACCCCGCGGGACGGCGGGAGGAGGGCGCGGTAGGCCCGGCAGGAGGCGCGCAGCGCGAAGAAGTCCTCGAGGGAGGTCAGGCGGGAGGCGATGTCAGGGACGACGTCGGGCGGAGGGGAAGGCGAGCGCGTGGGTTCGGGATTCGAGGAGGAAGTGGGAGAGGCGCCGGGCGTGGCGGGCGGCGGCGAGTGTCGACGCCCGCGCTTCTCCGTCGCCATTTCTCTCGCCTTCTCTGGTTCTTTTTTCCTTTTTCTTTTCTGTGGTTCTTTATAAGCGAAAAAAACCGCCAACAGCCAAAAACCGCCTTTAGCCAAGGCGGCAATGGCAAAGATTAGTCAACGGTCCGCTCGAATCAGCATCAAATAATTGACGGCCCATGGGCTATTGCATGGTACACAGCATGGCCAATGGGCCTTGCCTAATGCCCTTCCTCGTAGAAGCCAGCCATTTAAATGTGAGAACTGTAAATATTGGGCACCCAAAGAATAAAGCCACAAACAGACTGCAACATCCTAAAGGCCAGAACTATCTGGAATTCTGGACTCTGAATGTATTGCATAAAAAAAAAACTGGAGCATATTCAGAAGTGGGGTGTTCACACCTTTCATATTCAGAAGTGGGATGCTATTCTATCCTTACACACAGATACATCTGATTGTTCCACTTCTCACAGCGAAATGGATACAGGGAAAAGAATACAAAACGGCGTGTTTGCAAAAATTGACATAGTACAGGTTATGACTTGGTTTCGCTGCCAGTTGTGTCGGAGCTGACAGTGACGCATGGGAACCAATATCTGCGCTTGCCGTCCCTGTGGCCATCGTCGATCATAGCAAGTCCCTCCTGACAGTAGTAACAGTTCCAGGTTTAAAATCAGCAAAACAGAGTCATGTAGAGACCAAGGAATTTCATGTTTGATTTAAAACTGCTCCCAAGCATTGTCCATAGGCATGTGTTAATGCAATTAAATATTTAAATGGATGGCACCAACAAATTGCAAGATTGATTATGCAAGAATTTATTGATATGGCAACAGCATGCATTTAAGCTACAATTTGGTACATGAAAAAAATCCACGTTAAATGCTACTGAGAGGAAAAATTCAGGAAGCAAGTATTACCTTAAGTAAAGTTTCAAGGGCATCAATGGCACGACCAGCGGACCATGAGAATTCCTTTTCAACTTGTTCTACTGTGACATAGCCTTCAGCCTGCATGTCAAATTGCCAGTGATGCTATAACCAGAGGAATGTTGCATTTTCGAATGCAGTACTAGCATATTAGTAATTTAAAAGCTTCTAGTAATGTGGCATTAAATATTACAATATTGAAAGCACGAACCTGTGCTAGCCCAAGTATCCCACTGTGATCTTTATTTAATTCAGTAGGAACAGATCGGACCAGCTTTCTCCTCCCAACCGAAATTACTTCAAAGCCACTACCAAGGACCTGTAAAATCACAAAGGGAGGACCAGATGAGCTAAAACTCTTACCGAGTATTGACTTCCTTTTTCTTAAAAGTGCAAACTTGTACGTAGAAACAATGTGCATCCAATTCCAAACTTACAAAATATAAATCATAAAAGGATCACTCAAGCTTACAAGTCTTACTTTTAGCTTACTTATAGCACGTAAACAGTCATCTTCAGACAAAGATTCAAGAGTAGCTTTTCTCTTCTGACAGAGCAGTTTGCGGAGATCTAGCAAGTCAATCAGACCACCATTATGTGATCTGGTTGCAATGCATATGTCTACTATCTGAACTCCTGCCAGAAAAAAAAAACATGGGTAATAAGCAGAGTATAGAAGATAGCAATATCAAGTTTTACTTGCAAGACCAGAAGAACCCACAAGAAAGCTTAAAGTGAGTATACCAACCAATCTCATAGTAGAAGTCACCAATCCCTAGAAGTTCTGCCCAAACTCCTTTATTAGATGCCAGCGGATCTACTCCAACTTTTGCACACATCTCATGGAACTGCTGCCTAAATATCGGATTTTTACGGATATCACTCTGCACTAGCATAATATTATATAACATTACCAGAGAGAATAGGAGTATGCTTTAACATTTCAAATTTATTGCAATCTGTTGTTGCGCATGGGAATATCACCTCAATAGCATTAGATGCTATGAGGCAAATCAAATCAAATTCTATCACAAGAAAGCAGTAAGTTTCATCAAAGCATGTTAAACACCAAATGATGTAAATGGACATCTTTGCAGCTTAACTGATGAGACAAACCGAGTCAAAGCTATACCTTTCGCCTTTTCTGCTGTTTCTTTGGGGTGTGACTGCTGCTGTTTAGGTGTAGTTTTCCTGTTAAACTTCTGGACTGAGTTTGTTTCTGGTTATGTCAGTCTTAAGCAGTTTTGTGTTTTCCTGTAGAAGCTGGAAAAGCCAGCAAATCGGATTGGTGTTGGTTGGCTGCCGCTGTAAGAAATTCTAAGCTCTAATAAATTCAGGAAAATAACTAAGACAAGATTTTACTTGGTTTCCCCAAGGGTGTCATTACTTATCACCTGATTACTTGGTGTAAAGCACAATGCCACCATAAAATGAATAAAAAAGGCAACAGACTACTGAACCAAAATTGCAGTGACAATGATTTTATAAGGCCACATCAGAGGAAAATTTCTAATGTCTGAGTTTATTCTTCCACCTTTGCTCGAGATTAGAAGATTATCAAGTGCATTATTACTATTTCAGAGTTATCCATAAAATAAAATAAAGAAAACTACAAACATATTTGCAGTAGCATATTCCATATTCTGTTTTCTTCCTTTCCCAGTTACTGTGACCATTGATTGGTTTTGGATATATGCTGGGCTACATACTTATAAGCCAATTCAGCCCGTACTTCCAAAGTTTGACAGGAAGCATTAATCCAAATCATAGATGTGTAGGGTATGTTTGGTTCTCGCCCATCCTCGACCTGCCAACCACGGCGCGCCAATGATTTGGCAAGAGATTTCACTGCCCCTGACTCGCCCATGCGCAGGTGCAAAAATGAACTAGCAGGGGCAGTGCTTGGGCCTGGCTGCGCGGGCTAGCCAAATCATCGGCGCCAAACCAGACAAGCACCCCAATTGGCTGGGCTTGCCAACTACTGGCGCGGCTGGTATTAGCGTCAAACCAAACATGCCCATATTGTCTAAAGCTCTCGATAGTAGAGGTTTTGCTAACTACTATACTTTCATGTCTGCTGAAAATAACCATTCTATTTTTTGTTGAAAGAACTGAACAGGTTGCAAATAGAAGCACAGGCAACATATGTCTGCAGATCTTCCACAGTTGACCATAGTAATCAAGCCAGGGTTGCATCCAACAGTTTGAAGTACACAGCAAATCACCTTATGCTTGCGAGCGAATTCCTCCAGCTGAGACCGGAATGTTGCCAGCTGCTCCTTCATGACATCCGTCCTGACCTTGGCCACATTCTCCCCGACCAGACGGAATTGGTCCTAAAAGTTCCAGGAACACATTCATCTCAAATTGCAAACTAGGGCCCAAGTCCTTAAACTAACCAGCAAAAAGAAGTGCACATACGCGAGTAGCCGCCGCATTCTGCAAGCCCGCGATCCCCGGCCGCCTCCTCATGCTCTTCGGCGCTGAACCACCGTGGGGCAAGAGAGTTCAGCTGAGCCCCCAAAACCTTTCGGAAATCAGATTGGACCCGAAACTTGGGAAGATTGATCCTGCGAACTAAAGAAGAACCTAATCGAAATCGAACCTATATTAGTGTAAAACCAAGCTGAACAGAAATCGGGATTCTTTCAGCAATCCAGATTCGAGGGAGTTACGATCACTTACCACACAACAGATAAATCAAAAACGCGTCCGGATAACCGGATTGGATTTCCACTCAGCTCCAGCAGACAGAGGGAGCGGCGGCGGTTGGCCGAGGGGCAGCGTTGCGACGGGCGGCGGCCGGCTGGTGGAGGATCCGTCAGAGGATGAGGGACCGGCGGCGTTGTCGTGCTCGTCGCCGTTTTGGTATGGACTTTCAGCTTTGGTTCGGGCCGTAGGTAGAGACGAGCCGCACAGGCGCAGCAGTTGGTTGGCTGACCTGTGTGTGCGCGGCGTTTGCCGCACTGGGCCGGGCCAGAAGACGCGCCCATTACGGTAAATTTCAACGCACGAAGAATCAATCCTCCTTCGAATGTTACCATGAAATGAAGGATCCTCTAAAGTTTCTCAAAAAAAAAAAGAAGAAGAAGAAGATCCTCTGAAGTTATCATGCGGAGCTAGGCCCTTTGTCATGGTCAGCTGACTCCAATAATTTTGTATAAACTTAGAGTCTGTTTAGTCGGTGCTGATGTTTGCCCAACCAAAATCAAGGCACGTCTAAAAAATTTGACCGTCACTTGGTTCATAAAAGATTGACACGCCTAGTCAAAATCATGACAAGTTACTAGAAAGTTTTGAAGCTTGTAGGGAGAAAAATATTAGTTGCTATATTTTAGCAATAAAGCAAGTGAATAAAAAACAGAACCAAATTTCTTACCCCAATTTTGGTAAGTCTTGATTTTTGCATGGCTTTAATTTTAGCTTGCCATGGTTTGGCTTGGTAAAAGTTGGAATCCGATCAATCAGGTTCTTAGTGAAAATATACGGTTTTGCACTGTTCTCTAATATTGATGATCCCAGATTTTAATGAGGTTGACCCAACGAAATTCTCGGCAGGCTTCTCTAAGGTAAGCAAAGTGCCCCTCGAAAATTTTACCTTAACCTAACCATTAAAAATGGTTTTTTTCATAAGATTGAGGTTCTAGTAGGTCCCAAAAAATATGCACCGGTGTCTCGCAAAAACTGCTGGCATTATTCTAGTAGCTATATTGCATGAGATTTCGCTCCCCATAATGGCCTGGAGTATCGTTTGAACTGTTTGGTTTAGTATCAAAGCTGCCGAAGCTTGTCATGTGAAAATTTGGTACGTTTGTCTAAAACTTGAGTTCCATTCCATAGCACTTCGACCAATGCAATTTAAAAGTCAAAACTTACGCAAACCAAAATTTTAGCATCGATTTGCGAGTACAACATGTCATCATGCCCTACATCAAGAAAAATGCTAAACGGCAAACGCCACAACGGCACGGCCAAAGGCCGCCAGCAAACGCACCGCAGCCGCAGCACGTGACACGCCACTCGCACAGTCACACTCCCACGCGGACGCCGACCTCGCCACTCGGCATCGGCAGTATAGCAGATCCCCAAACGCCGAACCAAACCACCCACCAAGCTCCACCACCGCCGGCCGGCTTCGCTCGCCATGGCCGCCGCCACCTCCCTCTCCCACCTCCTCCTCGCGCCCAAACCCAGAACCCATCCCAAACCCAGAACCCATCCAAACCCCTCGCGTCTTCCCTCCCGCTCGGGCGCCAGCGCCACCCCGCTGCCCCGCCGCAGGCGCCTTGCCCCCGCGATCTCCGCGGCGGCATCCGACCTCCTCTCCCCCGCGCCCTCCCTCAAGTCCCGCCTCGCCGCCGGCGACACCCTCTATGGCCTCTTCCTCCTCTCCTTCTCGCCCACCCTCGCCGAGCTCGCCGCCCTCGCCGGCTACGACTACGTCGTCGTCGACATGGAGCACGGGCCCGGCGGGATCCCCGAGGCCCTCGCCTGCCTACGCGCGCTCGACGCCGCGCGGACCCCCGCGGTGCTCCGCCTCCCGGAGGCCAGCGCTGTCTGGGCCAAGAAGGCGCTCGACCTCGGCCCCGCGGGCCTCATGCTCCCGGCCGTCGAGTCCCCCGCCGCCGCCGTCGAGGCGGTCTCCCACTGCCGCTACCCGCCGCGCGGCGTCCGCGGCGCCGCGCACCCCATCGTCCGCGCCTCCGCCTATGGCCTTGACGATTCCTACCTCTCCCGCTGCGAGGACGACACGCTCATCATGTGCCAGGTCGAGACCGCCGCCGGTATCGCGGAGATCGACGCCATCGCCGCCGTAGACGGCGTGGACGTCGTGCAGATGGGCCCGCTCGACCTGTCAGCCAGCATGGGGTATCTTTGGGACCCCGGGAACAGGAAGGTGCGGGCGACGCTAAGGGAGGCCGAGAAGAAGGTTCTGGAGGCCAGGAAGAAGAAGGTGGCGGCGGCTTTGGACGGGAATGCTGCTTACTTGGGCGGGTTTGCGATGCAGAATGACCCACCGGAGCAGCTCAAGCTGAGGGGTTACCATATGGTGGCAGGCGCCGTGGACATTGCGATGTTCCGGAAGGCAGCATTGGATGATGTCAAGCGGTTCCGGGAGGCAGTGATGGAGATCGGTGAGGAGGGTGATGACGAGGAGGGGGAGAAAGAAGAGAAAGAAAATGACGGGTACTGGAGTGAGTGAGCAGAGCAGAACAAAGCTGAGCTAATCGTGGCAGGAAACTGGTTATGGTGTTTCTGTCTGATGATATTGTTTCCGTTCTGAATTGTGAGGGTCTAAGCGATCTTAAGGAGCCTTGGGATCTCTGGATTTTGCTGTACTCTTTGTTTAGTTATGGATTTGATTTTCAGGTGAAAAGTCTGTTTGGGCAACTCGGAACTAGTGGCTACCAATAAAGAGCTGAATTCAGCAGAAATGCTGTTTCCTTTCTCTTTTTTTTTCATTTTTTTGTTCACATGCAGAGAAAGGTGGATCTTTTTGCGTTTGAAATCATATCATGGGATGAGAAACACAAGAGGTAAGTATTTTCGAGGTTGTTGGTGTGGTGGGGTCAGGGCAAGCTACACGTCCAAAATCCAGATTGACAATCTCAGCACTTGCTCAACCTCCACCACAAGTTCAGATATGCAGCTACATCCAATCCAAAACCACTGGGTCCTTTTGGACACTTCTTCTTCCAAAAAAATATCTCCTTCCAGTAACAGACTAACAGGGTGCAGTCCTTATGAGAAGCTAAGCTATCTTCTAATTCCCTCGAGTCCTCATAAGTTTTTGCCCTCTCTCTCATGATCACAATGCTCGCAGCTAGCTCTGTAGTGAACAGCAGCCTTGCTTGCTCATCGAGGATATCATCCGGGTCAGACCTTGCATCTGGCCATTCCTGGCGTCCCATAGAGGCTGTGAAACTCCCTCGGAAGCATGCTGTGAGCTCGTTACATATAAGTTGTGCTGCCACTAAGCCTGCGAAGACTCCTGGTACTGTAATTGTGCTCTTTTGTTGTTTTAGTTGCTATGCAACTATGCAACTGTTAGTTTATTCAGATGTTACTCCACTCCATTCCTTGATTGTTTTTCCTTGCAGCTGAAGAGGATTGGAAAATTAAGAGGCAACTCCTTGCACAAAAGCGGGTAACTTGGAGCACTATTCCATGCATTTTCTTTGTAAACATTTTTGGAAGTTTGTTATGAAATACTTTTAACCTTTGGTTCTGCGATGAGGAGGGTTTGAACATTGAACTACATGTGCGAAGGTTGAAAAATTATGCATTCTATGTGAAATAGGCCTGCCTTTTAATTTATAGGAACATATCTACATTAGTTCTGTTAATTCATTGATTAATTCACTGTTCGCTCATAGTGAGGTTACTGTGCTTAGCATTTTTCATTTATACCAGATTGTCTATTTTTGCAGGTACGCGGTGTTGATGTGAAGGAAGCACTGCGCCTTCAAAAGGAGAACAAATTTGTAATTCTTGATGTCAGACCAGAAGCAGAGTTCAAAGAGGTATCTTGTTACTCTCTATTTTTCACGCCACAAGTTTAGTCTCAGGTTTACCAAGTAATTTCTATTTTGTGCCATTTCTTAATTCATAATCCACCACCTTAGTATCCTTGATGCGTATAGCGTATTAGAGATCACATGCTGGACAATTCTAATTGAATATGTATTTTCTCCTAACATGACATTTCTTGCTGTATATTATCTGTTGCTTCATGTCATGGGTTTTATTACTCCAAGATTGATTCTTTTGTGGCAATTGTATAAATTTTATGGATTTCATTCGTATGCAGGCTCATCCACCTGGTGCCATCAATGTACAAATATACAGATTAATAAAGGAATGGACAGCATGGGATATTGCAAGGCGTGCAGCATTTGCATTCTTTGGCATATTTGCTGGAACAGAAGAGAACCCTGAGTTTATACAAAGTATGGCAGCAACTGCTGCTGCTCTTTGATTACTCATAAATGATACAGTAATCAGCGTATATGTTATCTTTGTACAGGCGTTGATGAGAAGGTTGGGAAAGATGCCAAGATAATTGTGGCATGTTCTACAGGTGGGACACTGAAGCCAACACAAAATTTCCCTGACGGGAAGCAATCTCGGTATGTTATGTTGTGCACTTAGCACCGAAAGATTGACAAGTTCATTAACATGTGTGATCCATCATTCTCAATATCTGTATATCCTCTCAATAAAACTGATGGTTCTCTGAGAGACAGGTGCAAGTGCAACCATGACTAGTTGAGTTACACAATGGAATTAAGAAACTACTGGAAAATGTTATTTTTAGATAGGTGCTTACAACATTATTTCCTCTATAAATGCATGGTAAAAATGGTTCAAAAATCAATACTTTGCATTGCATTTGATAGCAGTGAACATATCTGATAAGCTTAAGGTGATATACACACTTTTACAAGCTCTACCACTTTGCACATGAGGGCAAGTGCAGTAGGGTGTTGGCTTCATAGGATCTAATTAGATGGTAGTTCACTACATGGCAGTTTCAACTGCTGGGTTATTGGCATTTGAATTTTCAGTGACTACATGGTTAAGCCACAATTTCTTCACATGTTTATATTTATTGGATTAGGATCCAAATTCTTAATATTTACTTCAAATCTGAACTAAATCCAAAAAGTCTTAGAGCAATCCTACCTTCTCAGACAAGCCCTTAGTTGTTTGGTAACTTAATCCTGAACGAAAGAAAAGTACTATGTACAGCTTATTCTAGACTACAGATTCAGAAGCTGTTAGAGTTTACTTTCAAGCAAGATCAAGCATGTCTATGGCACATATCTTTACCACCTATCCTTTTCCTTCTGAAAGGAGAAAGCATATATCAACGTTGGAGCTTATCTTCTGTTGTGGTTGACTTTGGCAGGTCCCTGATAGCGGCATACCTGTTGGTCCTGAATGGCTACAGCAACGTGTACCATCTGGAAGGAGGGCTTTACACATGGTTCAAGGAAGGCCTACCAGCTGTTGAAGGAGAAGAATGAGCAAGAGAGACACATTTCTTGTTACAATGTCGTTGCTCACATGCTTTGTGACGAGTTGTAATGATGTGCTTCACAGGATCTAGATCATCTCTCCCGTTGAGATGTCTCGTGTTCCTCCTGCCGATATGAAGATGTCTTAGGTTTCTCGTGTCACCTTTGTTGCCAACGTGTCGGAGTATGATGCTGTTGCTTGGGTATGACAGTATGATGATTATCAGCTTTGGCCAACAAAAAGTGAGCAGAACCGTAGTTTCTTTTGATCTCGAGCTTAAACTATTTTTCTTCTGGCGATTAAGGCTGCTGAAAGAGACTTTCTTCAGGTTTTGTTTGTCGCTCCATCATGTTTTGTCAGTTTGTTTGTTGAACCTTCTGTCAAGATCTCAGTAATTGCTGACAGGATCTGGTCCTAAGCTATCAAATTTTATGTTTCAGATGCCATGTGTGAAGTACCTCTGTTTATATGCTGTAGTAGAGAACCTGGATCGAGTTATTCCATGGATGTGTTAAGAGGGTCGCAGGCTGGAGTGAATTAACAGAAACGGTGATGTCGAAGCCGGTGATTATACTTGTGATGTGAAAACTGGGTTTGATGGCATAAATCTGCCTCTTCTTTGCATTGCAAATTCGAAACAAAAACAGCTGATCCATGAAAGATGGATCAGATACGTACAAACTTTATACGGTAACATGCCTAAACCATCAAGGGTGTAACAATATATGTAATTTGTTGATGTGAAGTTCTTAAAAAAAAATTGAAAGAACTCCCTACGTCTGCACTGAGAACGCCATCACGAGCAGGCGCACTGCGAGGTCCTCTTCATGGCGCTGGTCTCCATGATGGATCCCACGTCCACCGCGGTCCCCTTGAGCGACAGCACCTCGCCGCCGCCGCCATCGCCCTGCTCGCCGCGCATCCGGCGGGCCTCGTCGAGCTCCAGCGCCCTGCGCGACACGACGGCGAAGACCTCCTCGAGGAGCGTGAGGAAGGCGCGCTCCACGTTGTCCCCCGTGAGCGCGGACGCCTCGGAGAAGAAGAGCCCCTGCTCCTCGGCGAGGCGCGCGGCCTCGTCGGCGGCTACCTCCCGCCGCGCCGCGGGCATGTCGGCCTTGTTCCCGATGAGCGCCACGACGGTGGAGCCGTCGGCGTGCGCGCGGAGCTCCTCCACCCACCGCGCCACGTGCTCGAACGTGGCGCGCCGGGTCACGTCGTACACCACCATGGCGCCCAGCGCGCCGCGGTAGTACGCGCTCGTCACCGCCCTGTACCTGCACGCATGATCAAAAGTTCAAAACATAGCATGGTTTTTCAATTGCCAGGTGCCGACTTGTGAAGAATTTCTTTTCTTATGTTTCACATACAGTATTAACATTTGGAACTTGAATTCCTGTAAAATCCATGCGTTCATGTTTCGAAAAAGAAAAAAATGAGCATGCTCTGGTTACAAGACATTGAACAGAGGACAATCTTGGGAGAAATGGTGAGGTGGCAAACGCCAAATTCGAACGCAAGCTATGATATTCCCATGAGATCATTTTGCACGATGGTCTGTCGAGTCTTTTTTAACAAATGAAATGGCGGTCCATCGAGAAATCACTTTCAGCGTGGCCGGCATGCAATTGCAATGGCTAGTGGTCTGAAGATTTTTTTTCCGTAGCAAGCATAACATGGACTCCTCAAACATAGCTTTCAGTTGCTTTAAGTTTTGCATTATTGTAAACTCTGCCCACCAATGTGCGTGCTTATCTTGTCACAGTTTCCCTTTTAATAACCTAATTCCCGGATAGAGATAGGGCAGGTAGCAGACATCATCTCCTCCTCTAGAATCAATAAGCATCGCGTCGGGATTAACTACTCCGACTACGCGTTGCATTCCCATCTTCTTAATAGTTTTGGCTGTCGGTTTCTAAGAGTAGAGAGAGAGAGAGAGAAATAGCTGACAACTGACATCATGTCATCATCTTCATGACTTCACCTCCTGAAGCATCTATGGATCATAGGTTACCGAATCCCCCTCTTCAAAAGTAAACGACTAACTACTAGACTGAACTCTGAAGTTAGGCAGCATACACTTGTCCAACGCACAGCCTAACGAAGTGAAAAAAAGGCTTGTAAAAGTTAGGCCATGTTTAGTTACTTCCAACTCCCAACTTTGACACTATGCAAAAAGAAGATTCCCCATCACATCAAACTTGCGGTACATGCATGGAGTATTAAATGTAGATGAAATTAAAAACTAATTGCACAGTTTTGTTGTACTTTGCGAGACGAATCTTTTGAGCCTAATTAGTCAATATTTGGACAATAATTCACAAATACAAACGAAACGCTACAGTGTGCTACAGTGCTGTAACAGTAATTTGGCACCTCCCAAATTCCCCAACTAAACACGGCCTTACAAAAGCTAAAGCTTCGAATGCACACATCACGTACCAGAACCAAATTCCTTAGAGTGCAATCCAAACGACACACGGGTACAGTGCCTACCTACTCTACTCCGTTCTCGTGACAAGGAGCCAATCCCTTGCGGATCGTGGGCTCGTGGCCTTGTCCGATTCGATGTGGATTATCATGGATCGTGAGGGATTGGTAGGGAATTGAACCATCTTCCCTGTCAACTGTCATCCATTACCGATCTCTGCCAACCCCTGCGCAACCGAATAAGGGCCATACGGATGGCAAAATTGAACCGTTGCGTTGCACCAGCATATTTATATGGTCTATCTAAATGAATAAGAGTGCACCGGTGCAGGAGGCACGCCGGCGGAGCGTCGTCGGACGACGGAGCGGATCGGAGCAGCATGTGATGTGGCCGGCGTACGAGACGAGACGTAACGTACCTCTCCTGGCCGGCGGTGTCCCAGATCTGCGCCTTGACGCGCTTGCGGTGGAGCGTGAGGGTGCGCGTCTGGAACTCCACCCCGATGGTGGACTTGGAGTCGAGCGCGAACTCGTCCCGCGTGAAGCGCGCCAGCAGCTGCGTCTTCCCCACCGCCGAGTCCCCCACCACCACCACCTTGAACACGTAGTCGATCTCCGCCTCCCCTTCCCACCGCGCCTCCTCCTCCTCCGCTTCCTTGCCCCGCGCCACCATCTTCCCCTTCTCCTTCTTCTTCACTTCTCACCACCCCGAATCCCCGATCACCTCCCTGGCGGCCGGCCTCGCTTCTTGATTCCTGCAACCAGCCTCGCCGTGGTGTGAACCTCGCGCGATCGGCGCCGAGACCACGAGAAGAGGAAGGCGAGAAGAACTTGGCAGCAGGGAGCTAGGCTCTGGTTACTTGTGCGGCATGCAAGAGGAAACTTGGGGGCGTGGCGGTTTGCCGCAGGCGCGGCGCTTTTGAGGTGGAGCTCTGCTTCTACTGCTGGTCAGCTCAGCTGGTTTGTGTGCGCGCGCGCCCGCGTGTCCTGCTTTTGGCGAGAAGGATTGCTGCGCAAAGGGCAGGCCGGCAGCCATCATCCGGCGGCGTGTTTACGCTGGCGGCCGCAGCGCGCCTTGTCTTTGGTCATCCTTCCTTTTGGCCGGGTTGGCTTTTAGAGATGTCGTGTCTATGGGTCGCCGTCTTTTCCTTTAGCCTTTCTTGCAGGGCTTGGAAGGCATCGGTCCGACGCGGAGCACGAGTAAATGGGGGACCTTGCTTTCTGCTCGAGGAAACCTATTTCCTAACATTGTTAGGTCCCGTTTGGTTCTCAGTAGCTCCTGAGATTCATAATTAACTCATATTTAATCTAAATATTTCTAATTAGCATCAAATATCTCCGATACGATAAAGTTTAGCACGGTAAGGTCCGTCTTTCTCTGGCAACGAAGAAAAGCCTGCAGCAGAAGTCAGAACTGTGCTACTTCTGACGAGATGCCAGGAATCCTGCAGCCTGTAGCCTTGAACTACCGCCTTTGATTCGTAGCACTACTGACCTCCCATACGTTCAACGGGAACAACATCAGCAGACTGCTGGACCAGTATACCCGGCATGCATCATCCAGATAACGGTGGCTGAGGATTTTAATTGACCAGGACCGACTCAGCTCATCAGGCTTCACATCACACACGGCCCGACCCCGACCAGAGAAATCAGAAGCTCCTCAGAAGCCGTGACAGCGGAAGCTTGACGAATCTTCATCAGGCGTTAAAATATCGCGGCAGGATTCGATCGCGTGGCGACGATCCATCCGAGTTCCCAACCGTTGTTCAGGGCGGTGGTCCTGCTAGCAAGGCCCTGTGCCATCCAGAAAGCGAACAGGCCAATCAGGTCCAGCCGTCCAGACACGGCGCTCGTTCCCGGAGCGCGCGTCAGGGTCACGGTGGCGGTGCGCGATCGCGTCGCGGATCAGGGCTCTCGGCTCTCGGCTCTCGGCTCTCGCAGGTCCCTGTCGTCGCGTTGCCTCCGCAGGCTACGCAATCACGTTATCACGCCGCCCCCCGGCGGCTGCAATTCATCCATGGAAATTTGGCATCTGATGATGTGCTTGTGGATTTAGGGAGTGTTTGATACCCCGTGCTAAAGTTTAGCACCCGTCACATCGGATCTTTATATGTTAATTAGGAGTATTAAACATAGACTAATTACAAAATTAATTACACAGATGGAGTCTAATTCGCGAGACGAATCTATTAAGCCTAATTAGTCCATGATTTGACAATGTGGTGCTACAGTAATCATTTGCTAATGATGGATTAATTAGGTTTAATAGATTCGTCTCGCGAATTAGCATAGGGGTTCTGCAATTAGTTTTATAATTAGCTCATGTTTAGTCCTTCTAGTTAGCATCCGAACATCCGATGTGACACTGCTAAAGTTTAGCACCTAGTATCCAAACACCCCCTTACAGGATAAGCGGACCAAGCTACTAGCGTCTCATGCTAAGCAATCGTGATACCTGGCTTGAAGACGTACTCTCTCATCAAGTCATCATGAGGGAGGGAAAAAAAGCTTCAGACTTTCAACGCCACACGCACAGGAACAACTTGAACGAGTGAATAAAGCTCAGCGTGGCACAGCCACACGGGCAACGGAAGCCATTTATTACAGACCCCTGGTTTGCAGGCATCGGTGCACCGGCTGACCGGCCGCGCAACGTTACTGTCGTTTTACAAGGACTAAGGCGTGCTAGAACCGGCGCATCATGCACCATAGAGGAGTCAGAGCAAGCAAGCATTGGCGAGGCGACGCATAAGCTCGCCAGCCTAGCAACTGAGCTGAAAGATTGCACGGGCTTCTGGGCAACGCGCGCTTTGTGAATTTGTGATAAGCTTCGTTTGCTAGCTTCATCAGCTGCGAGGATACGGTGGCTGTGGAGTGACGATTCGTATGCTTCTGATGGCTAGTCACTGTCGTCCGGGCATGTGCTTGGAGATGAATGCATCTTCTGTTCTGCCCTGATCAACCACAACAGCAACAGCAAGCACGTGTACCCTGCAATGGCCTACGTATCGGCGCCAACCGTCTGTACAAAGACGACGCCTTCTACGTGCAAACTGTCCTCGAGAGCAATGCTTCAATCGACGTTCGACAACAACCACTGGTCCGTAGAGCACTAGAACCATGTACTTTTCTGGAGAATCCCATACCATTCCCGTGGACGGCAATCGGCAAGCGCAGCTGGCGGTTGGTTGCTCCGTCCGTGGTGGAAAGGAGCCGCCGGCGACGAATCGACCTCGTCACTACGGCATCCCCAGACTGTGTGTGTGAATGTGTGATGGGCAGACACAAGAAGCAGTGTGGTTTTTTTTTTTTTTTGAGGGGAAGAAGCAGTGTGGTGGACCTGGCGCGGCAGCTTCTACTGAGGCCCATGGCCCCAAAAGCCTAGGCAACTTTACGGGCCATTTTGGGCTACCCGTTCGGTCACGACGGCCTGCGCGAGCTGCGCGGTTCAGGAACTTTTGGCCGGCGGAAGGGCTTAACGCCGGCCCAGGCGGCGACAACGGTACACTCCTCCGCACCATACTTTTAAAAAATTATAACTAATTCATATCAACTCGGATGGAGATAAACTTTATATTAAAAGTGTACCCTTGTCGCCGCCTGGGCTGGCGGTAAGGCTCTTCCGCTGGTCCAACCGCCGCCTGGACCGGCGGCAAGGCCCTTCCGCCGGCCCAGCCGGCGACAATAACCTAGTTTTGCAATTTTTTTATTTGACTATATATTTTTGCAAAATGCTAAAATAAAAAAGGTTCGCGGTTCAGAGAGCTAACAGGAGATATTGGTACCACCTCAAATGTTTGACAGGAGCTAGCGCAGCTTATAAGTCAGGAGCTAGCACAGCTTATAAGTCAGCTTATTTCCAATTCTTTTTTTTTACTTTTTACCTTTTTTATCTCCTCTATGTCGCGCATGTTATAATTGTTCCTCCAAACTTATTTCCAATCGCTTGTTTTTTTTTTGTCACTTTTTACCTTTTTTGGGGGGTATCTCCTCTATGTCGTGCATGTTATAATTTTTCCTCCAAACTTATTTCCAATTCTTTTTTTCACCTTTTACCTTTCTTTTGCATCTCCTCTATGCGTGCATGTTATAATTGTTCCTCCAAACTTATTTCCAATCGCTTGTTTTTTTTTGTCACTTTACCTTTTTTGGGGGGTATCTCCTCCATGTCGTGCATGTCATAATTAATTCTTCCTCCAAACTTAATTCCAATCGCTTGTCTATTCATATTTGTAGCTCGATTTTCAAACAACTGAATCCTCATGGATACCGTGTATTAAATTGTGATCCATAACTTAAGCCTACTATGCTTGGCATAAAATGGCTAACTGTAATTTTCATAATGAGAATTTGGAATAAAAATATGTTTAGGACAACTGAATTGATAAAGTTTCTTAGGAAACTTGGCATTCCCATAACTTCATTATACAGCACCCAGTAATTAACAAAAAAAATACTTTGCTTTGGGCGTGAAACATTAGCTCGTTTATAAAAAAAAATACTAGCTCAGTAAAATACAAACATCGTGCAACAGAAAAGTAACTAGTACTAGTTGGATTAGTACAAAGCATGACAAGGTGCCGTCCTGCCAGTACATATATAAAGTGATGCCACCATCCAGTTATCAGGAATTCATTTACAACAAAACGAGCCTGGCAATTACAACTAGCATCAATCGTGCCAGATAACCTCAATCTACTAGCTGAGCAATACCAAGTAAACAGCGGACGACTGAAGAACATCAGAACCAACAAAAACACAAGTCATCCAAACTTACTAGCAGGTTCTAAAAGAGTATGAGTTCACTGCAACATACTTGCTGTTACAATGCTCCACAATAACTATAGCATATCATATAGCAAGTCAACCTTCAGCAGTTAACTACTGATGTCAGTTGTAACATAGGTTCATTATATATATAAGGCAAGGCCTGAAACAGAGTCAAATTGTTCTTTCCTGCTCATGGGCTAACAGAAGCAAGATTGGCTACCGCCTGCCAGGTCAAGATATCAGGATGGTGTAGAACAAAAACCAGACCCACACAATTTAGTGCCTAGCACCGGCCATGTGAGCCCACCATACGAGGAGAGTGGGAGAACTGCAGGTTCAAATTGCGTGAATGATGATCCTGTTCGTCAAACTTATAACCTGAAAAGTAAGCAGCATAATTTGTTCAAAGATGCAGACAGACAAGCATAGACCTCATGCAACAAAACTAGCATATTTGCAAATGGTAGACGAGGCAAGTGTGCTAAAAAGAGTAACTATGGCAGGCAATGCAAAAAAACCACAGTAAATTATGCAAACTTAGTTTTAAAGTGGTTAATGAACTACATATAAATATTATGCCACACATATGATTATGGGAGGTCTGCCAAACAGGCCCATAATCATATCCAATTAATCAATTCTTTTTACTTTATGCTCCAAGCATACATAAGAATTGTCAGATATAGCAAGTGCTGTTATAACATATGTTGATGTGCAGATTGCGTACCTATCAGTCCCGAAGCTAACAAGAAAAAAAAAAGGGAAAGGTATGAACAACTAATAGATCCTTGCTCTATCAAACCGCAAAAATGCAAGCTGAAACAAGGTATTCGGAGCAATCAACTACACTAAAATTAATGTGGCTAGAGCCTAGCTGGCTGCACAAACCAATGAAGGGCGGGGGGGGGGGGGGGGGGGGGGGGGGAATCTTTCTTTATCAACCAAGGAACAATGTTTACTATGAACTGCTGGGGATAAAGAAGCACATGAAGAAGTGGGAACTTGATATAACTATTGCTCAGAAAGAGCAGGGAAGGTGTGCGAATAAAAAGATAACAGTAGACATGATAACAGCAGAATTATTGCTTAATACCATTCGACATGTGGCCCTCTTCGACACCACATGTCATCTGACAGAGTAATGCTTCTCAGATTATAATGCTTTCGAATGGTATTAAGTTAGATTTCTTCAAGCAAAGGGCTATTGGGCAAATTTGCTCAGTAACATCACAGATACAGCTAAAAAAGATAGAACATTGTAAATGCAAATGATGTTATATTCACCTTGAAGAGTTCTCATAGCGAGAAAAGCATGTGCAGGAGTGGCAAAATCAACAAAGCATATTAAATGTCTACTAGACCCTTTGTTGACCAGTCTCACTTCGCGGTACCCCATATATTGGCGAAAGATATCTGAGAAAAATAGTCAATGGGCCCAATCACCTCAATAATAAAGGATGAAACGCAGAAAAAAAGGACAGATGGATTGACAGCATATGAATATATAGTATAGTTGACCAGTGGAAAAGGAATGACAAGTCAGAAAAATATCAGAAAGAGAAATCATCAACACACAAGGATACGTGCAACTTCCCGTCTAGTAGTGTTTGTAGGGAGACCGTCAACATAAATGGTGCTTGTTGCATCTTTAGGAAGAGAGGGCATAGACGCACCAAAAGAAGCAAACTGTCATCATTCACCAGTGAATGAAATGTTAAAACACAGCACTTTAACATTTAGTAAAGAGTTGTTACTCTGAATTAAAAAACAAATAAACCCTATACTACCTCATTGTGTAAGTTAGACCCAAAAGATTGTCCCATTGATGCATTGAATATTGCTGTTTCCTGCTGATGGCCCGTCGTATGCTGTCCATAAGGGTTGTCTACAAAATGTTTATAAAAAGCACTAAGTTAGCCTCATGAACATAAAGCAAGTCATAGATGTTAATAAGTCATTCAAGACCATATGAAATATGATAGCCTCAATAAGGGACGGAGCGTTGAGGCCAACATGGGCCAACCCCCTAACCCAACAAAACTCAACTAGAACTAACGCCCACTGTGTTATTTTCTCTGGATTTTGCTCCCTGCAGCAGTCCAATGGCTTCATTGGCTCCAGCTGTAATTCAGGCTAAGCTCTGCCACTGGCTTCAAGTTGTTGTTGTTTGCTCCATTTAAGAAGCAAGCCAAAAGAAATTTAAAAAGAAATCAAGGCAACAGAAAACAACTGTCAAGAAAAAACATCTGAACAGAATCAGGAAAGTGATCTTAGTGCTGATGTGTGTTGGGGTTGTAAAACATCCCAAGAGATTGACAGTCATGTCAATATGAAGAGGAAAAGGGGACAAACTTTATTGGCATGCTTAATGGCTGCAGGAAGTAAGGGCACCAAACAATGTACGGGAGTGCAAAGCCTAAGCCAAACCAACTAGATCTACATAAATACTTTTAGGCTACAGCACACTGTTCTTTTGTGAAATTGGCTGTTTCACACTGAAAACGGACAAATTGGCTGTAGGACACTAGGCGGAAAAAGTTTGGTTCTTTGATGCAGGACACCGCCTAGTGTCCTACACCCAATTTCTCCGTATCCCAGTGTGCACAAGCATATACCACAAAAACAGAGTCCTGTAGCGAAATTTGCCTTAATATTGCACAAAGAAAGTGTGCTAAACAACAGGAGTGCAAACCTTAAGCTAAACTAAGCAGAAATACGTAAACAGGTGGGCCACACAACACGTATCTCCCAACCTTTTCCAACAAATCCAAAAGATATGCTACACAAATCTCAATGCTTAACAAGCTACAAGACCAAGCAGCACAAAAATATCTATATATCTCCTTGCAACTACTTTTCCCAGGATTAATTCAAAGCTTTAGCAGGAAACATAGCCTTGAAGTTACCTACCTGCAATGCTTATGACTTCTGTTCTAGTCCTCTACATGGTTACTACAAAATTGAACCACGCTATAGTAGCACACCTATTAGTGACATGGTTACTACTCAAACAAAAACAATTATCAGGAATAGAATGTTGATCACGAACCGCATTGGTCAACACGCTGGCGCTTGCATGGCAGAGCAGACAATTGCGGCTGTCCCATCATCATCTGGTTGCCCTGTCCCTGTGAATGCTGTTGCAGCAACACCGATGGAGGGCTGAATGGTAGAGGTGCCTGTGCCATCATCACCGACCCCCCCTGTGCAGGCTGTTGCTGCAGCATCGCAGGTGGGGGCCCAAGCGGCAGAGGGGGTTGTGCCATCATCGCTGGATCAGCCTGTGAAAGCTGCTGCATCAATGGCGGAGGGCCGAGTGGCAGAGGTGGAGTTACCATCATGTCTCCTGCTTGAGCTTGCTGCATCTGCATCATGGGCAGAGCGGGAGACTGGGATTGCACCATGCCTTGCGCTTGCTGGTGTGCCGCCATGGCCTGTGCTTGGGCTTGCTGGGACATCGAGGCCATCATCATGCCCATGGACGCCGCTTGAATGGCCATCTGCATACCTTGCTGGGAGCCGGGCACCAGCACAGGCGCGAAATGCTGCTGTTGTGGGGCCACCATTGTTACGCCCTGCGGCGGCGCCATCACGGGAGCACCTTGCGGTGGCGCCGGCGCGCCCTGCTGAGGCGCCAGCCAGAACCCGGGAGGACCCTGCGGGGACCCGGGCGCCGCCACCGCGTGCGCGCCCCCCTGAGGCACCACCGCGAACCCGGGAGCGCCTTGCGGGGACGGCGGGGCCAGCATTGTCGCGCCCTGCTTCGGCGCCGCCGCCGCGGCGAACCCGTAAGCGCCTCGCGGCGACTGCGGCGCGGTCACCGCAGCTTGCTGCTGTGCTGCGGGATCGGCCCCCGGGGCGGCGGCGAGCTGGAGGGAGTTCGGGGCGGCCATCTCTGCTCGGGACCGGAAAGCGTCGCCACTGATGGATCTACACGCCGGAGACGGCTAGGGTTTAGCGGAACGGGGAATGCGGGTGGAGGGCGTCGGCCAGAGCAGGCGCGCATTCTTATAGGAATGCCGTTGCCAGTTTTGGCTCTCGCCCGCGGAGGGGTCGCCGTGGAAGGAAGGTAACGGCGAGGTGGGGCGTGGGCGCGCGGCGGCGGTATGAACTGGAGGAGTCGACACTCGCCAGCCAGCCGGCGTGATGCCGCGCGTGAGCGAGGGAGGAGCTGGGAAACTGCTGACTGCTGAGGTGGAGGTTTTTGCGTGCTGGGCTTTAGTAGATGGGCCCTCTCTCTCTCTCTCTCCGTGGCATTCGCCTGCTCTGGGCCTGAGGCTCATCTAAGGCGAGTAGAAGGGGGGCCAGCAAGCTCGCTGCTGGGCTAGATAGCCTAGATTTGTGTACGCTCGCATGCGGGAATGGCCAACTGCTGGTCCAGTTAAAAGTTGATATGGATGAGAATGTCAGCCCAGCGCAGAATGAAAGTGATCTTCGAAATTGCGCTCCCTAACTTTTGGAACTCCGAAGAGATGGCCAGGGCGGCATGCTACAGTACTGTAAATGACTCACTGAGACGTATCTTGGTCACCATCCACGAACCTTTAGAGTGACAACAGGATCCCTTGACCATCCCAGCTTTTCTCGAATCATACTGTTGCCACTACAAATGCCTGGTTGTTGGGCAGCGACCCGTTACGCTCTCATCATTGGCCGCGATACCCCCTTCCCCTTGAAAATGTTATCACTTATATATCGGTGACATCACGATCCACGAGTGTTATCACTTAGACGAACCAAAGCGCCGAGCAAACGAAGCCTAGCCTACGAAAGCGAGTCCCGTGAGCTTCCATCAGCCATCAGGTGACCGGCACGGCGGGAGCTCGTGCCACGGCGGCCCGGTTAGGTGCGCGACCGCAGTTGGTGGCCGGTCCTGTACCCTACCTTCTAGCCACCCCGCTGCCCGTCCAGCCTGCACCGGGGCCCTGCTGGCCCCGTCTCGCTCTCGCCACTCTTCACCTTCTCCCCTACCCCGTTTGCCGTTGCTTGCGGCCTTGCGCTCTCGCGGTCGTTGCTGCAGCAGTAAAAAAAAAACGCAGCGAAGTTGATGCGCAGCAAAGCCAGGAAAGGCGCGGCGCGGTAGAAAGAAACAAAGAACGGTCCACGGCGACACACGATCCGAGGCGTCCTCGCCCCTGTCCCGCTGCGAGCCTGCGACGTGCCGATCCCGATTCGCGATTCCCCTCGCCTCCTCACCAACTTGGCCGCCTGGAATCACCGCATGATGGGGAAATGCCTCCCGGCCCCGTGCCCCCTCCACCCGTTTTTTCCCCGTTGGTTTCCGCCTCGAGCCGGGAAGCCGGGGGGGGAGGAGGCGGCAGGAGCCGGCGGTGGTGGGTGTGGTGCCTGCCTTGTACTCCGTACGCCGTGACCGCGACATTCTTTTCTTTTCCCTGACCCTGACCGTCTCCCTTCCCCCTCAAACACCACGCCCCTCGGGTTCCCTATATAGAGCCCGCTCGCCCACCCGCAACCACTCTCCATGACTCCATCCGCCCCTCCCCGCTTGCTCGCGGCCATGGACGGCGTAGTAGACTAGGGGGCCGTAGAGGCGGCGCGGGTGAGAGCGGAGTGCCTCCGCGACACGCTGGGAGGCGGCGGGGATGGGGCTGCTGTCGAACCGGGTCGAGCGGTCGGAGATCAGGCCCGGCGACCACATCTACACCTGGCGGGCCGTCTACGCCTACTCCCACCACGGTACGCTCCTCGACCCCCGCTGAAAATTCCCTGCCCTCACGGAGTCCCAGTAGCGAGTTGCCGCCGGTGGCGCAGATCCGATTGCCCCCACCGGCTCGGCGAAGCGAAACGAGTCGTTCAGCGCTTCAGTGCGCAAGTAAGTCGTTGACTTGACCGGAATTCTGGCCCGCAACGGCTCAATGTGGGCTTCTTTTCGCCGCCGGTGGTATTCCTGACACGGTTGCGCCTTTTGGCTTTCTCGGCGGTAGGATTAATCGTGACTTGAGAGTGGTGTGAAAGTGTGAATGCCTCTGCACTTCGTCTCGAATCGATAATCTTTGAGGTTTTTCTTCTGTTTCGTTCTGCTTTCCGTTGCAGAACTTCTCTGCAAAACCTCTGCTTGAAGCAACCATCGCTTGATTGGCACGATATGTACGTCAAGCATGCCAATTTCTCGTGCTCTCGTCCATTAAAATCTGTGGGAATTTCATGACATCAGTTTGGTGGCAAACTGGCAATGGATGACTGCAACTGATAGTACTTAAGTTGGGGAACAGCCCTAAAAAAAAAGTTGCGGGACAGGCACTCGATGCCATGTTTCTACTCCATCTCATCTCACCGCAGCTGGTCGGGCATGGAAATGAGGCTTAAGCTGAAGCTCCCATACCCTGTCCATAAAACCTTCCAGATGGCTAGGATGCCACATGCTGTGTCCTTTGCTTTCCATGTAGAACAAATGGCACTTGTTGCTGCTCACCTACTTCTAACCAACATGTCTGTCTCTATCTGTGCTCTTTGTTGGCTTTAGTGCGCACTGAGGAGTAGCCTTCTTATTGTTAACTCGAGGTTGCTTGCTGGAACGAAGCACTGTAAGGTTGACCCATACTGTACTGAACTTGATAAGTGACTACTTTAGGCTTAGTTGCTGTAAACTCCTATCACCAAAGTATCCTATGTTAAGCTGTTGAACTATTCAGTCACTTTTACTGAGACCAATGTAACCTCCTTTTTTTTTTACCCTTTACCAGGCTCTGACTGTATTTATTATTTACCACAGTTCTTTTACTTTGCATCACTTTGCTTTCATACAACAGTCTTTGATCTTCATTTACGAAACGTAGATGACACTCTACAGAGTGTCACAATGTGCTATGGGTATAGTGTGTCTCCACAATCAGTGCTTATTGTTGACAGATGCAGTGTTCTATCTAATTAAAGCCGCCCTTTATGGTCAATTGGTCAGGCCTATATCTTGGGAGGACAAGATCTGGGTTCTGCATTTTGCCTGTAAAAGCTGCAGTATATTTGTGGGGGGGAAAAACCCTACTTGGCTCCTTCTCCTGCATCATATATCCTCTCTGACCCTGGATTAATTTGTTAAGGAATAGTTTTTTTTTCATGTTTCAGCAAGTTACTCATTTTTGTAGAGAATTCAACATGCTATTCACAACAGAGCAATATCTCAAGCAATTCAATATCATTAACTACCTTCTGTTTTGAAATTCTTTTCCATTGCTTCTCAACAAATTTTCTTGTGTCATGTTCAGGAATTTATGTTGGAGGAAGCAAGGTGGTCCACTTTACACGAAAAAAAGAAATTGAAAGTTCAGATTCATCAGACTCTGCCTCCAGCCTCATCTCCGAGGTTCCATCAGAGTGCCCAACATTCCCCGATTGTGGATTTCAGCTGCCGAATAGTGGTGTTGTCCTCACTTGCCTAGACTGTTTCCTCCGCAATGGCTCCCTCTACTGCTTTGAGTATGGAGTGCCATCTGCGGTTTTCCTCGCAAAACTTCGTGGGGGAACCTGCACCATTGCGGAATCAGACCCACCAGAGGTTGTTGTCCATCGAGCAATGTACTTGCTTCAAAATGGGTTTGGAAACTATGACATGTTTGAGAAGAACTGTGAGGACTTTGCACTCTACTGCAAGACTGGCCTTCTACCTGTTGAGGAACCTGGCATTGGGACTAGTGGGCAAGCTTCTTCTGCCATTGGTGTGCCATTGGCAGCTCTTCTGTCCACTCCATTTAAGCTTCTAGCTGCCGGTCCACTCGGAATGGCCACTGTCACAGCTGGGATGTACTGTGCTGGTAGATACATTACTGACATAGGAGTAAGGAAGGATGTAGCAAAAGTTGAAGTGGAGAAATTGTCATCACACCCTGGTTTCCACCTTGTTGAAGATGAAGAATCGGTGAACAAGCGATCAGAAAAACCGAAGACGTTGCTCCCTATGAAGAGGAAACGTGAAAGGTGACTGCAAAACGCAGCTTGGGACAATGAACTTCTCTGCCCTTCAATTGGTGCAGAATTGTGGATAATGTGGGATATAATATATGCTCCACTGTAATAAAACTGGTATAGATATGTACCTTCAGAATGTGCCCTACTTTGATTAGGAGCACACCTCATATGATCAATTGAACATCCTTATAAGTTGAATTACCAAATCACTGTATCATCTAATTTTTCTTCTATTATGTTCTGTGATTTTGAATTTTTTTATTATCTAAATTTTCTTCTATTATGTTCTAAATTTTCTTCTATTATGTTCTGTAGTTCTGTCATCCGCTTCAATTCTATACTGATCTTAATTTTTTTTTAAAAAAAATAAGAGTATGGTTTCCAGACTCTGGGAGGCCACGATTTCTGGACTTACTCGAAGGGGCATATTGTCGGCAATGCTGTTTTCAATAGGTATCCTGTATGAGTAGGTCTTTCGTCCATACCTGATGATTGCTGAATGACTGCTTATTCAGATTGTACCAGATGTAAGTCACAGCGGAAACTTCAGTACCTTTTCTGCATGTAACAACAGGGCAAAGATGCTCATTGTTTCCTTTGGAAATCACCTGCATCCGCAGCCTCCCCTTTTACTACATGCCTTTCCCTTTGTGCTCTGTCTTTAATCATTGATCTGGTAGACCCTCTACCTAACCCCTGTGTTTCATTCGTTTTCTCACTGATCTGGATCAAAAGGCTGGCCACATTGTGTACTGAGATCTGGGCATGGATTTGAACCAGAGAAAAGTGCCGGTGCCTGTCTGGACCATTGTTTCAGAGTAACAGAGTAATGGTGCTCAGGAAAATACCTTCTGCCATTGCGGTGTGCTTCCTTGTCAGTTGATCTGTTTGACTCGTATTGTACTCGTGTGTAAGTACCTATGCTTCTGGAAAGCACGTGAGGAGTGCTGTACAGTTTATGTGGATGAGAATGTGATTAGCAATACCCTAGAAGATTATTCCCCTTTTTTTGGATTTCTCATGGTATATTTTTCTTGTAATTTAGACCGGGGAAAGTTACCGGTACTAGCTAACGGTTGCAAGTAGAAAACAATTAGAATGAGTGCAGCAGGTTAACGAATTACAGTTTCCTGCCTAGCACGTGGTGTTGGCGAAGTTGTTTTAGCTCAACATTTTCAGCATGAAAAATTGTGGACTGGCAGAAGGCAGATGGTGTGAATTTGCAGGTCCATAGCGGATAGTCTCTTCACTTCTTCAGTTTTCCTCCCAAGCCCAAATCATAATGTAGCCTACTGGCCTGTGTGAATTCAGAATTTCAGATCGCGGCCTATGTTGCTCACTAACAACATATCAACAATAGGCCTTCTGTGTACCCGTCTGTGCTGCTTCAATCGGCCCAAATGTTTTGGCTAATCACAAATTGGCATAGATGCCTGGAGTATCTAGCTGCTTATTTTATTACAGAAGCTTTTGGATTGCTTGGACACTTTAGGTAGGGACAGAAGAACTTGTTTTTGTTTTTTATTTGGAGGAACTGCATTCTTCTTGTCTATTCAGTATTCACACATTGAGATATTATATGTTTTGGAACTGCAATTATTGTAAGAGACTGGCATCTTGCTCCGTTTTGCAGCTGGTGCTCTATTCTACCCTTTTTATACAGGAAGCCAGCCGTAGAGGTAGCTGAACCGTGCAAGAAAGGAAGAGAGGATTGGGACACGAATGCCATGCCGGATAATTAGTGCTAGCCGTGTCCACTTCATCTGCATGTCTGGCTTCTGGTTCCTGCTCGCAAGGGTCATGAAGCTTATGATCTTTTCACGATGAGAATTGTACTTCGATATTTGTTAGAGGAATGCGATAATCGAAATGTACAAGTGGCAAGTTTGCGCTTCTTCTAAAATAAACATCCTTGCGCTACGGTGTCGATCGGTGCAGACCTTTGTAAAGTTCGAAGTTGACCAGCGCTGATGACAAGAAGCACGTAGTTTTCGTTCGTGCTTTGTCTTCATATATCATTCAGGTGTTGCAGAGAATGGCATGTTGATATTCTGCAACTGTCCTAGTATTACGTCAATTACAGGAAAAATCCAGCCATATAGGTATGCCAAGAAGAATGCATCGCAACAAGAATGCCATGCCGTGGATGTTTCCTGCACTTCTCTGCATCTCCATGGGCGATAAGCATGGCTGGCTTGTCTAGTTGTCTTCAGGTTCGGGGCCTTGTTTAGAAGAGTACGTTGTCTGAAATGCACAGTACAAGTTGCATCGCCGATCATCGCTGAAAAATTTCCTAAGCCAGATTTCCGATTAGTGCTGATAGTTTTTGTTCGCAGGATTCGATCAATGCTTTTTTTTTAATTGCAGATTTAATCGATGCTTTTTTTGAATTACGGATTCGATCAATGCTGATGTCAGGATGCGCGTACCTTTGTGCTTTGTGTTTTGTTATACATATCCGTGCACCATTTTTCATGCTTAGGTTTTCTACTTATCTCGGCGATGCTCAGAAAAAACTACATGCTCGTCCGGAGAACAACAGCATGCATTGTCGTGTCAAAAAGCTCTGTACTGGGTTCTGAGTTCTGACTCGCAAGTCGCGAGTAGAAGATGACGAGAGCGCCCCGCGCGGCTGCGGTTGCTGGCCGGCCAAAAAGCACGGCGCCGGGTTCTCACTTATCCCCCGCATCGCTTCATGCTTGGGATGGGATGAGAGATGGTGACGCCGATAGGTACGCGGGAGGGGTGACCGTGCGGGTTGGCAGCGAGAAGCCTGCCGAGCCGGGCGAGGATTTTGCCTTGCCGCGAGAGCGACACGCCCGGCCCGACCCTTTGTGTCGCCGCCACCCGCCAGCCCCGGCCGAGTACCCCAGGGACGCGAAGCCGAAGACGTCGCGGCCGCCGTCCGGTTCGCTTCGCTGCTACTAGCGACTAGCGCAAGCGGAAATCACGAGCCAGCCGTGGGTGCGCAACCACGGGCGCACCACACGGCGTCACGACACGGCCTACTAGCCCACCCGGTTCGACCCCGATCGGCATCTCACCTGATCCGCCGCGTGCTACACGCACACCTCCTCGTTTGTGTGAGCCTGTCACGTTGCGCTGGCCTCTTTCGGCACGGCACGGGACGCGGCACGCGCCCCAACGGGCACCGGACCCCGATATATATCCCGCCGCCCGGGGGGGCCAGCTGGCAAGCCCCCGCCGCCAGTGCAAGTGCAGGTGCAGCAACACCGAACCTCACGCCACGCGCGGGGCAGAGGCGGCGCCGCACATACATACCCAGAGCACAGATCGATCGATCGATCGGCCCCATGGCGATCGGCGGGGCGGAGGCCGGCAACGGCGGCGGGGGAGGGGCAGGCGGCGGCGCGGTCGGGGACAAGAGGAGCGTGCTGGTGACGGGCGGCGCGGGGTTCATCGGCACGCACACGGTGCTGCGCCTGCTGGAGCGGGGCTACGGCGTCACCGTCGTCGACAACTTCCACAACTCCGTCCCCGAGGCGCTCGACCGGGTCCGCCTCATCGCCGGACCCGCGCTCTCCGCCCGCCTCGACTTCGTCCTCGTGCGTACTCGTGACTCGTCCCTGTCCCTCCCGCGCCGCCGTTTCGCTCGAGCCAAATCGCGCCCCTTCTCGTGATGCTTGCTTTCCCCTTGGCCATATGCGCATGCCTGATTCATTTCTCGACCGTGGCGCGTGTGGGTTTTCAGGGGGATCTGAGGAACATCGATGACCTGGAGAAGGTGTTCGCGGCCAGGAGGTGCTAGATCGATCCATCCCTTCTCTTCCCAATTTCCTCATTTCGAGTCTGTTCGGCGCGCTTGCCAAGAGAAAACGTGCATGCCACTGCCACCCATGCGTTTGTTGCTGCCCTCCGTGTCCCACCAGGTACGACGCCGTCATCCACTTCGCCGGGCTGAAGGCCGTGGGGGAGAGCGTCGCGCACCCGGACATGTACTACGACAACAACCTCGTCGGCACCATCAACCTCTACAAGACCATGAAGAAGCACGGCTGCATGAAGGTAAGTACGTGCTGCATGATCGATCCGCCTCTTTCCTGCACGATCTCTGACGACCCCGCGCGCACGGCGCACGTGCAGATGGTGTTCTCGTCGTCGGCGACCGTGTACGGCTGGCCGGAGGTGATCCCGTGCGTCGAGGACGCCAACCTGCAGGCCGCGAACCCCTACGGCAGGACCAAGGTGAAATTCGCCGTGCCGATCGAAACCGCCAGCCAATCGTGTCGCGTACTGTACTGTGTTTGTGGTTCACGTCCGTTGACAGCGACGCGTAACGGCCGCGACGCTCTCGTCGTTTGCTTTGCTGCTGCAGCTTATCCTGGAGGATATGGCGCGGGACTACCACCGCGCGGACCCGGGGTGGAGCATCGTCCTGCTGCGCTACTTCAACCCCATCGGCGCGCACAGCTCAGGCGAGATCGGCGAGGATCCCAAGGGTGTACCCAACAACCTGCTGCCCTACATCCAGCAGGTCGCCGTCGGCAGGCTCCCCGAGCTCAGCGTCTACGGCCACGATTATCCCACCCGGGACGGCACCGCGGTGCGTGCAACCCTTACCTGACGCTGGCAGATTATCGTGGCGGCATTTGGTTGGAACGCCGAAATGTTTGCATACCGTTTCTGGAGTGAAAGTGATTTTGGCCGTAATTTCTTTTTTTCGATTGGTGTGTTGCAGATCAGGGACTATATACACGTCGTCGACCTGGCCGACGGGCACATCGCAGCGCTGAACAAGCTCTTCGACACTCCTGACATCGGTACCACGCTGCCGTTCCATTTCTGGGCAGCATACGTTCAGCAATAGCATCCAGCTGACCATAGTATCTCGTGTTCATCCCTTGATTTTTCTGGGTAGGTTGTGTGGCCTACAATCTGGGCACAGGGCGCGGCACATCCGTTCTGGAGATGGTGGCGGCGTTCAAGAAGGCGTCCGGCAAGGTTTTATCCGTGCATGGATGGATCATCGTGTCTCTCTAATCCGGTGAAAACGACCCCGAAACTGACGTTTCTGGCTGCGAAACTGCAGGAGATTTCCACCAAGTTCTGCCCCAGGAGGCCGGGTGACGCGACGGAGGTTTACGCGTCCACTGGAGAAGGCTGAAAGGGAGCTTGGATGGAGGTAATTGCTGTGAACAGTGACACCTCTATCTTATCCGCATTTTTTGATAGCGTATTAATAATTGATAACTTTCGTGCTCTAACTTCTTGGTCAAAAATGCAAAGCTGAGAGCTGCTATTCTTGTTGCAGAGCACAGTACGGAATCGAGGACATGTGCAGGGACCAGTGGAACTGGGCCAAGAAGAACCCGTTCGGCTACTGTGGCACTGCCGAAAAGAAGTAGAGTGGATTCATCGGAACTCCGGACTGAAATTGTCCATAGTGTGCCTGCTCGGTTGTGATTTTTTGGTGGCTGCAGATAGTGCTGTAGCGGCTATTTGTCTGGAACCTATCAGTGGAAGATGTAATAAGTACAGAGACCACTCAAATGTGCCTACAAAAGTTTCATACGATGCCTCTTCTTATAAGATTACTAGAGAGATTGCTTATCGTATTTGGATAGTGCTAAAGCATAAGCTCTCGGGTTGTGGAAAGCAATAGCCATATATACTTTGTGACGTGTCGGCGGGTGCTGCCGTGCTGCTGTGTGATGTTGATATGTTATTGCTTGCTGCCGGCCGGGCGACTTCAGATGGTTGGAGCGCTGGTTTGTCTCTTCTCGCCCCACAGGCTGCGCTTGACAAGTTCCCCTTGCTCTCCCTTTTGGTCCCCGAGGACAATTGCTAATTTCCTGAGCCTGCGCTGCAATGTGTCCGTGCCTGTTACCAAACGTCATAGGCAGATATTTCCTTCCCACTACAAGCTCCCTGGCATCAGTTTTGTCTCTAGTATTTGTGGTGCTACACTTGATGTATGACAAAGCAGCTAGGATTCTTTCATTCTTAGAGTAGAGATGGGCAACCTCCTCTCGGTCTTGTCTACGTGCCATCTATGAACCTATTGTCCTCTCGAATCTGCTCTCGCAGTTACGTGCCCAATAATTTGTTACCCAAGCACATGCGTATTGGTGATGCTATCATCTAAACTCATGCCTGCTCTAACCGATTTGGGGACCATGTCAGGTCACAGTTTTCAGGGATATGCTTAATGAGATATTACCAGTGGTTATTTAAATTGGAAAATGAGACGGGGATCATGGTTTAATTTAGGAATAAGATTACATTTGGTCCCTCAACTCTCTTGCTCGTCTAAACCCCTAACTCTAAAACCGTCTAGTTTTGGCCCCCGAGCCCAATTAAAGCAATTTAGGACCAACGTGGAACAAATTTTAATTACATACGAAATAAAAAAACTCAAACACTTCAAAAAAAATCCAGAGATAATTTTTACCCAATATAATATCACAAGAATAATGTGAACCAAGTTCTACAATCTTCAAATAAAAGATGCGATAAATTTTTAAAATAAACTTGAAGATTTATTAAATTCAAGTAAACAATTCAATAAACCTTCAAAATTATATTTTAAATCTATTGAATCATTTATTTGAAGATCGTAGAACTTCTTTCATGGGCTCTAGTTAATTTTGTGAGATATTTTATACCCCAAATTTCTCCATAATTTTTTCTAGAATTTTTGAAAGTGTTTGAGTATTTTTCTCCTCATTGAAATATTTTCTTTCATCTAAATTAAAAACCACTGCCATGTCAACCCTTAAGCGCTTTGCTGGAACCAGGAAGGGTATTGACGTTCATGGCATCTAAACTAGACAATATTAGAATTAGGGGGAAATTAGATAAATTGGATAGTTGAGGTGCCAAATATTATTCACTTTATGTTAAAAAGACACCATGAGCATCTGCAAGGAGGGAAAGATGTGGAGGAACACCTGCTGAAGCTAGTAACCTTAAAGCACCGCCGTTTTGGTGATGTCTAAAGAGTAGAGATGGTGCTGATTCTCTGTCAGGCCCACAAATCCTTGCCTTTATGCAAGAAAAGGGTACCATCCATCTCATGAAACGCACCCTAGACTTGTAGAGTAACACGGAAGATTAATTCTAAATATGATCGGTGTCATGTACTTTTGTGAAAAAGATAGTGAATGTGTCTCTTTTGTACTAAGTTTTTATCCCTAAAATGATTCCTTTGATTTTACACGTGGTACGTAAAATACTAAGTTTCCATCCCTAAAATGATTCCTTTGATTTTACACGTGGTATATAAAATACTAAGTTTTTATCCCTAAAATGATTCCTTTGATTTTACACGTCGTATATAAAATACTCAACTACTCCTCCATTTTCTCCTACTCCCTAATACTATGAATCTATAAAAATTAAAACGACTTGCAAACGGAGGGAGGACTACATATGAGTTATTGTTTATCAATATCTCCAAATAAAACTTCAGCTGCGTATGATATATTTCTTCACCAGAGGTCTCTACCATTTTTTTTCTCCTGAAGTGCGCTGATTTGCGCGTTGGGTGCACGTCATCCAAAGAACAAAAAATAAATAGCGAAAGAGTAAAATACATTACGGTCCTCAAACTTGTAAGAGTGTGTCATTTAGTTCCATGAACTCTGAAATTACAGTTTTAACTTTGTTCACCACAGGTCCAAAATGTCTTAGTCGGCATCTGTGTTCCTACGTGGCATGCTGACTATGTGCCAGCATGGACTAGTGAGGTGGCTAACATCTTAGGCCCACATGCCAGCGGCCCTGTGCTTCTTTGTTTCTCACCGTGTCTTCTTCCTCGCCACGCCGGGAGAGGGACCGCTGGCGACGACGGGAGGGGAGAGCCTAGCGAGAGGTTGGCTGCCTTATCGGCGGAGAGTAATGGTGCGAACTTGAGGATGGGGCCCCCTCGGCCTCTGATCAGGGCACTGCCTACACGAAGCGGATGCAGGCCTCAACGCAGGCATCGAAGATGAACTAGAGCGCCACGAGAGGAGGTCGAGGGCCTCGCCGCAGAACGAATGGTGCCCGCCAAATTGAGCGTGTGGAAGAGGCAGAACGGAGACGGGACGACGGCTCGCCGGGCGCTTGCGCTTGCAAGGAGTAATTTGGGGATTTTTTTTTTTTGCTTTTCGGGGATGGCGGAAAGGAAGGTGGTCCCAAGGCTACTTGAGTGCCATGTCGCGACAGCCGCCGCCGCCCTTCTCAAGCCCGCACTGGCGTTCGCCGCAGCTGGAGCAACAGCCAGCTCGATGCCTTTGCCGCCGCTTTCATCAGTTCATCCAGGAAGGAGAGAAGCCGGTGAAACAGGCAGCGCATGCTGAGCGAGCACACATTGAACCACTGAGAAGCTAATTTGGAACTCTGGTCAATGATTGATGCGGAATGCTTGCAGGTCAACTAATACCGCCACCATGTCCCCGTCGATCTCCCTTCTTTGCTCATCTTTTTCCAATCCGAGCAGAGCAAGCAAGCAGACAGCAGTCGAGCTTTCTTTCTCCGCTTCTTTTCCGTCGATCGAGGCCTTGTTTAGTTGCCCAACTTTGGGCAACCAAAATTCCTATAGCAACACTGTAGCGTTTCGTTTGTATTTGTGAATTATTGTCCAAATATTGACTAATTAGGCTTAAAAGATTCGTCTCGCAAAGTACAACAAAACTGTGCAATTAGTTTTTGATTTCGTCTACATTTAGTACTCTATGTATGTACCGCAAGTTTGATGTGATGGGAAATCTTCTTTTTGCATAGTGCCAAAGTTGGGATTTTGGAGTGAACTAAACATGGTCCGAGTAGGCAACTCTCGCTTATCCCTAAGCAGCCATCGCTGTTACGCTCTTCTCCATTATGTTTTCTTCTACACGCACAAGCACTAACTAGCTTCTTCCTCTTGTTCCTTCTGTACGAAACCAGCAGTCCAGCAGCTGCAGCTGCTTCCACAGATCTCCCACCTCAACTCCTCCAAACGAGCAAGCAACAAATTCATAGCAGGATGCAGAATTGCAGATCCACCTGCTCCCTCGCCGCGCACTGCAAGTCCCCACATGGGTCGTCCATCCACGTGAAACTGCGCTCCAACGTTGTGGCCAGCACGTCACCAAGCCGTCAGCGGCACCACCGAGCTCCTCGGCGAGGAGCTCGTGCATCCCATCTACGGTAATCGTTATCTCTATTTGGGAGCTTGCAATCTCCTCTCCTCCCCCCTGTCGCCGCTGCTGGTCCCTCCATTGTGGCGAGGAAGAAGACACCGTGGTAAAGAAAGGACGGGGGCCGCTGCCATGTGGGCCTAAGCTCTCAGCTGCCTCATCAGTCCACGTTAGCATGCAGGCAGCATGCCACGTAGACGTATACGGATGACGTCTAAGGCACTTTGGACCTATGGTGGACATTTAAGGATCTGAAACTGCAATTTGGACCGCCGGAGTATTTTCCTCGTAGGAAAAAAACTTATCCCATCCAGCGTCCGTGGCCCGACGTTCTAGTCCCTGGCCCACCTCCGCGCATACCTGAACCTTCCAGAAGGAATGGGCGTGACAAAGCCGCGGAACCTTCGGCCTTCGCGCACTTTCCTCCGCCCCCCACCCCGCTCCCGCCCTACCCCCTACTCCGCCGAGCACCGAGAACCAAATCCTGCGCTATCTCCGGTCCCAGCCGCCCGTGCCACGCCAGAGCCGCATCCGACGGCCCAGCACAGCGCCGCAGCGAGATATCTAGCGGCTGGGCCCACCCCCTGGCTAGCTCCCCTCTCGGGACGAGTGGTTTCTGTCGCGGTCCGGTTCACAAAGTGGGTCGGGTTTTTTCCTCGTGCTGAGCTGCTGCCTTTCCCACCGTCCTCTCTCTTCTCCCCCTCTCGTTTCCGTCCCCTCCTCCCGTTGGGTGCGTTTGGTTGGGAGACAATGTAGAACGGGACGGTCCCGTTCCAGTTTTTCGGGATGGGATGATCCCATTTCTTGTTTGGTTGAATGGGATGGGATGATCCTATTTTTTGTTTGGTTGGAGAGATCGCTATAGACGGGACAAGCACCGTTTTCTTCTCCTGTTAACACCGTTCGTGGGACCCACCTGTCATACTAACAGGTATTTTCTTCCTCCACCGGCCGGCCGCGGTGGAGCTCGCGCCCGCCGGCCGCCGGCCGCGCCCGCTCGCCGGCGCCCGCCCGCGCCCGCCGGCCGCGCCCGCTCGCCCGCCGGCCGCCGCCCGCGCCCGCTCGCCAGCCGCCGCTCGCGCCCGCTCGCCCGCCGGCCACCGCCCGCGCCCGCCCGCGCCCGCTCGCCCGCCGGCCGCGCCCGCCCGCCTGGACGGACCGCGCGTGACGGGGGCGAAGTGGGATGCCCCCGTCCGCTCGTTTTGGTGGGACGGGGGGCTCCCGCTCGCCCGCCGGCCGTTGCCCGCGCCCGCCGGCGCTCGCCTGCCTGTCCTCGCGCCAGCCGGGGGACGGAGCTCGCCCGCGCCCGCCCGCGTGGACAGACGGCGCGTGACGGGGGCGAATCGGGATGCCCACATCGAAGCTTCCAGAAGGCTTCTTCTTCCGTACCTTCCAGTTCCACCCAACGCGAGTCGCCCTTTCCCGCATCTGGAAGCTACGGTTTCCCTTCCCCGGCTCAGATCCGGCCGGGCCGCGGTGGTGGCTAGATGGCCGAGCAGGGCGGCGCCACCGGGGAGGCCGGCGGCAGCGAGCCCCCCGCGACCGCGCCTGCCCCGGCACCACCGCCGGTCGCGGAGGCGGCGGGGCAGAGGTCGCTGCCGACGCCGTTCCTGACCAAGACGTACCAGCTGGTGGACGACCCGGCGGTGGACGACGTGATCTCGTGGAACGAGGATGGCTCCACGTTCGTGGTGTGGCGGCCGGCGGAGTTCGCGCGCGACCTCCTCCCCAAGTACTTCAAGCACAACAACTTCTCAAGCTTCGTGCGGCAGCTCAACACCTACGTAGGATACGTGCTCGCCTGTGGCTTGATTCTTCCATCTGGTTGGGGCTTGGATTTTGGCTCCCCCATGGTGGAGCACCTCCATGTTGTCTTGTGAGTGATGTATTTGGATTTCCTTGGTTGTGACGTAGGGATTTAGGAAGATCGTGCCGGACCGATGGGAATTCGCCAACGACTGCTTCCGACGAGGGGAGAAGCGCCTGCTCTGCGACATACACCGCCGGAAGGTAGCTCCCGCCGCGCCGGCAGCGGCTTTAGCGACCGCCGCCGCCGCCGCGGCGTCCGGGGCGGTGACGGTGGCCGCGGCGCCGATACCCATGGCCCTGCCGGTGACGCTGCCGGGCTCGCCGGCGCTTTCCTCCGACGAGCAGGTCCTCTCCTCCAACTCCGGCTCCGCCGAGGACCACCCGCAGGCGGTGCCGTCCGGCTCCGGGGGCGCGTCCGCGTCGGGCGACACGGGCGAGGAGAACGAGCGCCTCCGCCGCGAGAACGCGAGGCTGACCCGCGAGCTCGGGCAGATGAAGAAGCTCTGCAACAACATCCTGCTCCTCATGACCAAGTACGCCTCCTCCCAGCAGCTCGACGCCTCCGCGGCGCTGTCCTCCGTAGTCAACTGCTCCGGCGAGTCATCGGAGGCCCTGCCCCCTCCCCCGCCCCTGCCCCCCGCGATCCTCGATCTAATGCCCTCGTGCCCGAGCCTGGCCACCGCGGCCGCGGGCCTCGTGGCCGACGCGGACCCCGAGCAGGCCGCGAGGCTCTTCGGCGTCTCCATCGGGCTGAAGCGGACGCGGGAGGACGACGACACCGGCGAGGAACCGGCGGACCACGGCAGCGCCGGCGCGGAGGTGAAGACGGAGGCGTCGGATCCGCATCAACATCGAGGAAGCAGCAGCAAGGAGCCGTCGCCGGACCAGCACCCGTGGCCCATATACCGGCCCACGCCCGTGTACCACTCGATGCGCTGCAACGCGCCGGACCAGGGGGCAGCAGGGTCCGACCAAGACGGGTCCAATTCCAGGTGAGTGGGTCCACCCCCAGCCTGTAGAAGCTTCTAGTACCAATTAATCAATTACCATATTATATGGGCTACTAATTGTCATTTTAGAGACATAATAATACTAGATCTTTTTTGTGCTCTATATCACTTTGCTAGTCGGGGATTGGGAAACTCCTCTCCCTTGTTGTAATCTGTACTTCATTTTCCCTGGTGCTCTGTGTATAAAATCAGCGGTCATATATTTCCACGAACAATCAGGGAAACCCTGGTGTTGTGTATTTATGCCTGTCGATGGTTGAAATGAGACGGGCATTTCCAGGATGTTGTTTGATCAAATGACCAATGCTCACCTCAACTGTTCATCGATCCTTTTGTTGGGTTTACACTGCAGAAAACTGCAAATACACGAGTTCACTGATTTGCATGGGTGCTTCTTGGCACCTTCACCAAATTTGTGATACGAGTCAAAAGGACACGTTTGTAGATGGTAGACCACACCGGACTCTGTGGTCAGATAAGGATGTTGTTATGGGTCAATTCAGAGGGTGATTATTCAGCATCTGCGGATGGCCCACTGGTGAACCTGCAGATGTCATTGCCAACTAGATGGTGCGCATTGTTCTTGATTTCTTGAAGTGATGAGGTGTGGATGCTGCAGGGGATTAGATAGGGACGCGTCGTCCAATCATTGCAGCGTCAGGCGAAATGCTTTGGCCTTTCTCAGTTCTCCGTTGCCTCCTTTTTTCTGAATGCCATTGGAGTATCGGACGGTTGCGTTGGCATGGCCAGAACCCACAACCCACTGGGGGTCGGCGTCGGTCAAGACATCTTCGGAATCGTAAAAACAAAAAGCCTCTCAACTTGTAATTATCCCCCGCCCTGTACAAGACGTGGTTGTTTCTTGTCGCTTAGAGGAAAAAGGATACTCTTGGAACATCAGATCTCCATTTGATATGTCAAAGTCGATTTTGCAGGTAGAAAGTAGAAGCCCCACGGTATATGACTGAGCCAGCATTTCATCCACGTGGCCTAATTAGTCTCGATCCATCCACGTGGATGATGAGCTGATATTTCAGCCAATCAAACCAAGGCCTAATTAGGCTATCCATTTGAGGTTCATGGAATCATGGGCTTTTTTCAAAATATGAAGTTTGACTTTTGGACACGGCGTGTTTTATTACCTTAATCATGACATATAATTTTTTTCATAGTTGCACTAATTTAAATGAAAAATATTCAAATGTCGTGATTAAAAACTAACGGTGTCGAATATTTAGAAACAGAGAGTAATAGCAAGAGCTCACAATATATCCCCATTTCCAATCTTACGCTTGCTCCCCTGCCATGGTAGTTTGACTATGCATTTTGCCCCTGCCTTATTACACCACCTTGCCACTACATTTTTTTTCCCGCTCTCTTTTCCTTCTCGACCATTGCCATTTTGTTAGCTTTCATATTGTCTTCCTACTTCTGCTTTTCTTTAACGGATGCGTGTTCATCGCATCCATCAGCATTTCAGCAACCACTTGTGCTGTTCCCTCCTACCTTGGCCAATTCGTAACATGCCTGTCTTTTCTGCTTTGCTTTGTGTCCCTAGCCGTCTAAGGTGGAGGGTGCAACAACGGACGACACCCTCAAGTCCTGACCATTGGTATCTCATTACCACCGTCCACCGTTCACCTCCACCGGCTTCGCCTGCATCACTGCATGCACCCCGTCCTAGCAGGCTCCTGGCAATACTTTGTTAAATGTTACTCCCTCCATTGTTTTTCACAAAAGGTGGCAACGAAATTATGCATTAGTAGAATAATTATTAGTTACCACTAAAAAAAGAACAATTGTTGGTTAAAGGCTTATCCTAACAAAACAAAATTAGTCTTATGATTTCAAATAGACAAAGTAATATCAATGTTGGTTTCTACTCTGTTGCAGGCTCTACAGGCTCTTGCAGTAGGACGTTGATATGCTGGGATCGGACGAGCAAGTACAAAGGCCGAAAAAGTGTCCTGGGCAAAAGGAGTCCCTGAGGCAGGGCCAGTATCGAGCTTTTGGCAGTAGTTGACGTGGACCGTAAAGCAAAACCTCATCCCATTTTATAGGGTATAACGCGGTTATAACCCTTTCTACGGTTACATACTCCGTATAACGCGTATCAATGTGGCGAGCAATATAGCGGTCTTATTTTATTATTTTCCCTACCAAAAACATGCACGCTCGACGCAATTGCCTGCGCTTGATTGGATAGCCTCGCTATAAATTCTGCCAAATTGCTCTACATACGACCGAAGAAGGTTGATCGATCTTCCACACGCCGCACGCGTATCGCGTATCCATTACCAGCCTTGGCCTTTGGGTGCTATACCAAACGAGAGCTGCAGAAACTTCCGGGACCGTGCACTGTAGCATCGCAACGGCAACTCTGACCGAACAGGAATTCCATTCCTCGATAGTTGGTACGGCACGCGCCAGTCCGACCCGTTCCCGAGCACTCTTGATCGACGCCGCGCAACGACGACGACGCCGTGTGGGAACGAAGCTTCCATGATCGTGTACTGTGGCGCCGTGCATGGCAGTGGCCGAACGCGCAACAGAGAAAGCAGCGTGCCCGACTGGACCAGCGCCTCCGCCCCGCTCTCCATATAAGCTAGCAGCCGCGCGCAGGGATCGTGACTCGTGAGCCCGTGTTCTTCCATCGATCGAGTCGAGCGCGCACCCAAACCGCCCTAGGTTCTTTCGATCCGCCGCCGATCCTGGTCTCGCCGCAGCTGCAGGAGCACATGGCGCGCAAGGGTACAGCAATGCCGATGCCGTCGATGACCCTGGAGGTCACCGTGGTCTCCGGGGAGGCCGTCCGGGTGCCGTCGGGCCGCCCGCTGTGCCACGGCGCCTACGCCGTGGTCCGCACCGCGACGTCCTCCGCGCCCACCCGCGTCGACGGCGACGCCGACTGCCACGGCTTCCCGTACTGGGCCGAGGCGGTGCGCGTGGCGCTCCCGGCGGGGGCGCCCGCGCTGGACGTGGAGATCTGCTGCGCGCGCGGCGGGGGCCGGCCGGCCGAGCCCGTGGCCGCGGCGCGCGTCCCCGTCGAGGACTTCACCGTCGGGCCCCCAGGCCACCTGCATTGCCTCAGCTACCGCCTGTTCGACTCCGGGAGCTGCGGGATCAGGCGCCGCAACGGCATCGTCAACATCACCGTCAGGAGGCTCGACGGCGCGCCGGTAGGGGCCGCGGGGAAGGCCGCGGCGGTGCCGGCGGCAGGGAAGGCCGTGGGCGCCGCGGGGCCGAGCGGGAGTGGCGCTTCGTGCTCAGGCGCCGCCGCGGGTCTCGGGAAGCCCGCGGCTCCCGCCGGTGCGGTGATGGGGTATCCCCTCGGGTGCTAGCCTGCTAGGCGACTGGGCCTCTCAACATCTCTTGCGCTGAGTACAGATCAATACTAGTACCTATTACTGTACCTAGTAGTGATTTAGAGCATGTTTGGATCCTTGTTAAAGTTTAGTCATTGTAACATCGAATGTTCTGATGCTATTTATAAAGACTAAACATGAGCTAATTATAAAACTAATTGCAGAAGGACTAGGCTAATTCGCGAGATGAATCTATTAAGCTTAATTAATCCATAATTAGCAAATGGTTACTGTAGCACCACGTTGTCAAATCATGGATTAATTAGGCTTAATAGATTTGTCTCGCAAATTAGCCTCTATTTGTACTATTAGTTTTATAATTAGTCTATATTTAATACTTCTAATTAGTATCCAAACATCGAAACAAACACCACCTAACTGGTTTCTGGGTTGCAAATTGCAATGCCTGTCTGATCTTGCAGTAGGATGTTCTTGACCTTTTATGGGATCACTAGTCACTAGGATCTTCTTGTTTACACATTGGATAATTCGAAGAATAAAAAATGTAAGGAAGAAAAGGGTTCTTGTTCTATGATCTGATCGCTACTAGGATCGTCTGAATTTTTTATTTCATTGGATGATTCGAAAGAATATAAGAACAGCCTGTGTCAAAAAAAATTGCTGCATTATTTTCTGATGTTCTTCACTTTCTGACGGTTACATAACGCGTAGATTAGCTTTCTCAATCGAGTATGGTTCGCACAGAAATTGCCCTTGGGTACTGTTGTTTGTTGGGCCCGTTAATCTATTGGACCCCAAATTTGTGCATCACGAAGAAATTGGCTTGTGAATTCCCTGCTTCCCCTTGTTGGACTTGGACCGAGTTCTTGCGTTGACCCATGGTCTGTCCCGGATATATCAACGCTAACAACACATTACTATGTGTTTTTGACCGGTCTGTGGAATTTTGTTGAATGCATCCTGACCCTGACTCCCTTAGTCAACTCTGAAATTTGCACATATACGAGGCATTTGCACACATTGGATGATTTGAAGAATGTAAGAAAGAACAGAGCCATAATGTCAAGATTGATCTCTGTGTACATGCCCTCAAAAAAACCCTGTGTGTATATAGACCAAAACCATTAGATTTAATGTTTTCAGGGTTGCAATCTTTGTCTGATGTTGCAGTAGGAGGTTCTTGTTCTATTTATCTGGTCACTAGTAGTATTCAGTGGATCATCTAAATTTTTTGTATGCATTGGAAGAAGGAATGTAAGAATAACACCTGTCAAATAATTACTGCATTTTTCTCTGATGTTTTTCAGGTTGTCTAGTTCTTGTTCATCACCCTTTCTGGTGGTTGCGTAAAGCGCAGATTACATTTCTGAATCGAGTACGGTTCACACTGAAACTGCCCTGGGCATTGTTGTTTCCTTGGCTCAATAGGCTTGGTTGGTTGGACCAAATTCGTGAATCATGAAGAAATTGGCCTTTGATTTCCCAACTTCCTCTTGTTGGACTTGGATCGATTTCTTGCACTGACGCCCCGGATCAATACGCTAGAAATATGTCTTTTGACTGGTCTCTGGAATTTTGCTCAATGCATCCGTGAGTCACCTCTGAAATTCGCACACAAGCACGAGAGAATTAACGCTAACTACAAATTTGTCTTTTGACTGATCTGCGGATTTATGCTGTGATGATTTCATCTTGGTTCCATGAATGGCAGATGCACTGAAACCCATCCCTGAATCAGCCATGGAATTTGCACATCACTACGTGGAGTTCCACACGTCGTTGCCCTGATCCCAAGGCAATTGCCCGGATTCAGAAATCGATGCCAACGAAAAGCCCAAACGCATGGTCCAGGAAAGAACTCAAGGCCTTGTTTAGTTCCCAATTTGGGAGTGCCAAAGTTGGGAGTTTGTCATAAATGCGCAACTGTAGCATTTCGTTTGTATTTGTGAATTATTGTCCAAAAATTGACTAATTAGGCTCAAAAGATTCGCCTCGCAAAGTACAACAAAACTGTGCAATTAGTTTTTGATGTCATCTACATTTAATACTCCATGCATGTATCACAAGTTTGATGTGATGGGGAATCTTCTTTTTGCATAGTGTCAAAGTTGGGATTTTGGTGGAAACTAAACATGGCCCAAGTCATGACATGCTCTAGTCTCACCTACCACTACCAGGGCCCAAAGTGCAGAAGAGGTCCGGGCTCCACCATCAGCTCAGCTACGTCTTGGTGAAATGGTTAGCACAAGAAGCAATCAAGTTAGGAGGAACGTACTCGTCATCGCCAAGCACCTATTGTTACCGCGTCTTGTCTGAACAATAACTTTTTATGGGTTCACCAGTTTCGTTTTCAGTTTCGACCACAACGCCACCGTGAAGGCTCAAGCACTTCGCCGAGGACAACCACCTCACCAGTCACCAGACTGTTTTCAGTAGTAGATCACTGGGGTCAGTAGATAACCGGGCCAACAACAACAAGAGCGTCTGAAGATCGAAGAGTTCAGAGTCTTCAGAGCCACTGACTAAACGGAGGAGGATCTTCACTCTCCTTCAGCCTTCTTCTTGACTGCTGAGCCACTGACTGCAACGAACTGCGCGCTTTTGCTCCGCCTCGGGCGGCAGGGGCTTTTAAATGGGTTCCCGCACCCCAAGACATGCAATCAAGATATGTCTGCGCGCTCGGCTTTCCTGTGGCAGTCGAAAGCGCACATTCATGGCGGGCTTTCCTGCTGCTGGCTGCTGCTGCTGCAACCAGCTGATCGGTGATCAGTTGCACGATGAATACACCGCGCACGCACAGGTCTTGTTTTCAGCGGAATCAGTCAAAAGTCCCGTCGCGGAAACGCACACCAACGACGCAGACAGCTCCATGAAAGCTGCCCTATCCAGGGAGCATCATGGCATTCCAGAGGTGTCTGAACTCTGAAGAGGAGGACCATTGAATCGCTCAGCAATCCCAGTATTTCAGGAAAAAAACATTCAGGAAAAAAGAAGTTGCGACGGGAAGACCAAACTGATGCCTGCAGTCACCCTTTTGGTTTAGTCTTTTGCTGGCGAGGATTTGATGAACTCGCCAGTCACCACTCACCAGAACCATTCAGGAGACGATGCTATGCGCATATGGACCATGAGGATTGCTTGGGGGTATGCTTGCACCAAGAAACCGCTAGCTACTGCGAGGAAGACGAACCGAGACGTAGGTACCCGGCCGCCCTTTCCCATCCCCTTTTATGGCGCAACAGTCCTCGCCGCATGCGGACGCCGCCGCCTCCAGTCCTCCACCCGTCGCCAGGCCGACGCGCCTGGTAGCTAGTACTCCTCGCCGGGCTGGTGGCCGATTGCACTTGACGATCGCGAGCGGAGACCGAACGCGCAGCGGCCGCCGTGCGCGTTCAATGACCCCCCCGCGCGCGCCTCCTTTCGCCGTCGCGGTTGCGCCGAGAGAAAAAAGCATGGCACGCAGACACGCAGGTGCGGGAGCTCGGCTTGGTCGGAGTATACAATATACATCTCGCCTCTCGTCACGGCGTCTCGCCGTTCAAAACTCCTTTTTTTTTTATCGTAACTCTAGATTTCAGGTTTCCGCTCAAATTTCATCTCTGAATCCTGAAAATTTTGAAGTCTCCGATTCTTGGCTACCTGCGTGGCGTGCTATGCACAGGCTTGCACAGAATGACAGCACTCCCGTCTCCCAGTTTTTAGATCCTGCAAGAGACGTGGTTGGACACAAGCGAGCTTGTCCTGGAGTATATAGAGAACTTGCCGTACGTAGGAGTATATTATGACCGCCCATATATAGCCCCATACCTAAGTCAAGCGTGCCTGTTCGTCCATCCGTCGATTAATTGATTCCTTGACCCTCTGGTAAAGCGCCTGATCAGCAGTTTATGTACCTGCGGACGATTTGACCGACCCTGCCCCTGCCACAGTTTCTAATCCCCTTATGCAACCGATATTGCTACTTCGGTACTAAAGATATTAAGGGAGTTTTAATATTGGATCAAATAACCGATATTAAAAGGGTATTAAAAAATTTTTAAAAAGAAATCCGCCGACCGCCCGAGCCGCACCCCGCCGCCGTCCGCCGCTCCTTGCCCCGCGCCTTCCCACCGAAGCTCCGCTGCTCTTGCCACGCCGCCGCTCCTTGCGCCGCCATGCCTGCCGACGCTCCGCCGCCGCGCCCTCGCGTTGGAGCTCCGCCGCTCCTTACTCCGCCACGCCCTGCCGACGCTCTGCCGCCTCGCCACGCCCTCCCTCCTTGCCTGTGCCGCTCCTCGCCACATGTAAGAGGTGAGGGGCAAGTGAAGGGGGGAGGAGAGGGGCGACGAGGTGATCGATCTATGTGGGGGATAGAGGGAATTCGGCGGGGAGAAGAGAGAGAGGCACGGGTGGGAGGGCGCCAGATGAGGGGGACGAGCAGATAAGTACGTGTGGGGAGGGGGGTGAGCGTAGGGTGAGAGAGAGAAAAGGGGGGCTTACGCGTGAGGAGAGGTACCCCTTTAGTACCGGGTGGAGGCTTCACTTGGTACTAAAGGTCACCCATTAGTATCGGGTGAAGCCTTCACCCGGTACTACATTAGTACCGGTTGGAGGCTTCAACCGGTACTAAAGGGGGTCACGGGGAGCTCCTCGACGACTAGCCGTTAGGTCCGGTAATAATGCTCACGTTAGTATCCGGCTAAAATGCAACCGGTACTGAGTCTCGAAACGAATGCTGAATTTTTCCAATCGCGCGAAGAGCAAGTAGACTAGGCGTCGGAAGCCATTCTTTCAGAGTTTATGAAGTCCTCCTACTCCAAAGGGTATCATAAAACTCTTGTCCATATCCAACTTAAATGGGAAATGAATTTTCTGGTTCCTGGAAGAGTACAGGGAAATGCATGAATGCGGTATCAGCGCCACTTAATGTTTGGGTAGATGTTTGCAGTGCATGGGTTCTTGTCAAAGTCACAACTTAATGTCGAGACAGCGTCCCAGAACTCATCGTCTGAACTGAGCTCACTTTTTTCGCGCTGCTAGCTTTTCAAGGAGTTCAGAGACCAGCGTACGGGTACGGCATGTGCAGTCTGGATGGACCGTAACACACGACTGATCGATGATAAAACTCTGTAAATAAAAGCTATCATTACATGAGAATTTGGGTGTGGGGGCGCTGTAATCGATCGCATACATCCAGTTCTGGTTCATATAGCTCGTGTGTGTGCATCGTCCATCATGATTGAAGCATAGATCGAGCATCTGGTTCCATCATGTTGTCTAGCCACAATAATTGAGCCAATGATCTCATCATCCGACAGCAACTAGAGAAAAAGCGAAAAACGTACGTCGCGAAAAGGGGAAGGGAGGAGGCACAAACAACACTAGGGAGGAGGCACAAACAACACTGAAACACTAGAGAGCTAGGAAAAGTTAGCAATGATACACAATAAAGAACTTCTAAATCCCACAACCAAAAGAGGATAGAATCATAGAAACAGCGAGAAGTCTAGGCACAATGATATGCTTTAACATGTGCCAAGTGCATGCATGCATGACCCCAAAAGTCTTGGAACAAAAGAAAAATGCTGATGAAAGCAGCCATGGCGGTGTATCCAGGATTGGGTTGCTCGGTTTGATTAGGCCAGGGTCAGCATTGACGTGCACTGCGATACCAGACGCGCGACGTGAACCCACGGCCTCGATTCAAAGATCGTGTGGAATAAACGGATCTCCATAACGGTGTACCATATCGTTGTACTACCGGAACAGGTGGCGATTTTATGAGGCCAGGTAGTGAACTAGTTATGTGCGTTGCAGCATTAGACGCAGCACACGCGCCGTGTGCCACTACAGCTGGGAATACCACCAAATCTGTAGCCGCGGTTTCGGCATCCCTAATCAAAGTTGTTCATTTATATAGCTATGCATGCATATGTATGACTGAATCCCTCCCTGGATTGTTATATTTCGAGATCTTGTCATTTATTCTGAGCTTGTCACGGGACAGCACGATTTCTCCTACAATCAATCGTGAAACAGCCAGAAACATACAACACGATCTCGCACCGTGTCGTGCGTGCGCACGGAGACGACACGGTCACCTAGTCCCCCCCCGCGCCACCACCGCCAGGCTCACGCACCGCAACAGTAGCGTGACAGCAGCACCCGGCGGCCAAGTACTCAGCCGCGCGCGCCCCCCGCTCCGGTCGCCGAGCGGCGCGTCACCTGCCCCTGTGCCGTGCCCTCACGCGCGCGCCCACCTCCACGGCTCCACCACGTGCACGTGGGTGCCACCTCGCATCCTCCCCGTGCGGGTACACCACCGTTCGCTGGTTGGGTGCGCGGCGCTCCGCTCGCCACGGCACGCGGCGCGTCGCGGTGGAGGAGCCTCGCGGTGTCCGTTGCTCCGTACCCCCTGCCCGCCGCGCTCGGCATTTACACCCGCCTCTCGCCGTGCCAGCCGAGCCCAGCTAGCGGCTAGCGCCCCCGTCTCGCGAACGAAACGAACCAACGATCCTTCATTCCTTCCTGCGCGGCTGTGCCTGTGCCTGGCTCCGTGGCTCGCACCGCCTCCTCCCCGGACGTCGCACCAGAAAACCCCACCCGCACCCGCGCCGCCGCCGCGCCTCATTTACTCCATCGCCGCGCGCGCTCCCGGCCCTGCCCCCGTCCCGCGCCTCGTCCGATCCCCCACCCGCCGAGCCGCGCGGGGGGCACGCTGGCCATTTCCCGCGCCGTGCCCGGGGGACCCGTACGGCGTCCCGTGGCGCGCCCGATTGATGAATGGCCGGCCGGCCCAGCCGAAGCCAGCCAGCCCAACAACACCCACGCCCGTGACAAGTCCCCGTCACGTTCGCCCTCCCCTCCCCTCCCCTCCTCCTTTCTGTTCCGGCCTCCCTACCCCTGCGGACGCCGTGCCACCTGCTTTTTCCCACGGCATTTTCGCGCCTCCACCGCGGGCTACAGCACGGCTGACAGCGAACCCAAGTCCTTTTTTTCCTCCTCCTCCCTCGCTCGCCGTCTCCATCTATCTTGAAGCATAAAAATTGGTCGCTGTTGTACTTGGCGTCCATCCAATCGGGATAACCCACATCATCCGCGCCGCGGTCCCCTCGAGCTCTCGGACCTCAGCTCTCCTCGCCGCAACAGCACAATCGCTTCGCCTGTTGGCCATTGCCAGGTCCGTGGCGCGGTGTGAAAGTAAACAGTGGAGCCGCGCGCGGCCTACGTTTGTGGGGGCCATTTGACTCTCGCGCTCTCCCCTCCGTGTGCGAGTCAGCCCCACTTGATTTTTGTGCGCCCC
>NC_028451.1:37756105-37900975 GCF_000263155.2 Setaria italica | reverse complement strand
TCGCTACACGTCCCCGCTTTATCTAGCTCCTTCCTTCCCTCCGTCCCTCGTAGCAAATCGCCGGCCAGCCTCTCGAGTCTCGACTCCTCCCCTCTCCCTCCGTCCCGTTCCTGCTCGCCCGTTCCAACTCCTCGTCCGCTCTCCTGTTCTCAGCTCGCTTCGCTTATCCTTGGCCTGAGGGTTTCGGATTTAGCAGCTAGCTAGGGGTCGCCATCGCCGCCGTTGCGACGGCGGCGGCGGAGTTTGGCGTCGAGTTCTTCGGGGCTAGTACTACGCTTCGCCTATTTAGGTGGGACGCAGGCCCTCGCGGCTCCCTGTGCCCAACTCGGGTTTCTTTCTTTCCATGTCCGGCTCCATGATTCCCTTCCATATTTGCTCCCGCCAGGCCGCCCGCGGCAGTGTGGCCGCGCTCCGGCTATTTTAATGCATGCCCGTCTCTCCCTCTCGCCCCATCAAAATTTAATAATTTCCTTGGGATCTGAGGAGATCCTCCGCGACGGAGGGGTTGGTAGGATCGCGGGCGGCAGGAATTTTTAGCCAGGAGTGGAGGAGGGGAGCCAGTCTTTTCCTGCTAGTTTCTCCAGTCCACCACCGCTCTTGATGAGCTTCGGTGGCATGTTCGATGGCGCCGGCTCCGGCGTCTTCTCCTACGACGGTGCCGGTGGCGGCGGCGGCGCGGGCATGCACAACCCAGGCCGCCTCATCGCCGCGCCGCCCATCCCGAAGCCCGGCGGATTCGGCGCCCCCGGCCTCTCCCTCGGGCTGGTAAACCCACTACACGCGCTGCGGTTTTTCTGATTCTCTCTTGTGCTCATATACATGTCTGACTCTTTTTTTTTCATCTTTTGTTGTTCTAGCAAACGAACATGGACGGGGGGCAGCTGGGCGACATGGGTCGTATGGGCATGATGGGCGGCGGCGGGAGCGGGAGCGCCGGCGAAGGCGACTCGATGGGCCGCGGCCGGGAGGACGAGAACGACAGCCGGTCAGGCAGCGACAACGTGGACGGCGCCTCCGGCGACGAGCTCGACCCGGACAACAGCAACCCGCGGAAGAAGAAGAAGAGATACCACCGTCACACCCCGCAGCAAATCCAAGAACTTGAAGCGTATGCCTGTCGCCTTAACATCACGAGCAAGAGCATAGAAGAATTTTTTTGCCTGAGTTTTTAGACCTAACAATAACTAATAAGCTTTTATGCATATGCAGTGTGTTCAAGGAGTGCCCCCACCCCGACGAGAAGCAACGGATGGAGCTCAGCAAGCGGCTCAACCTAGAGAGCCGCCAGGTCAAGTTCTGGTTCCAGAACCGCCGCACGCAGATGAAGGTTCGGAGCACGCACAGATGAGTTAATCAATCCATGTGCCCATCGACCTACGCGTATCTGACGACAATTTTGTGTCTTGCATCGCCATGATGGTCGAGCAGACGCAGATCGAGCGGCACGAGAACGCGCTGCTGCGGCAGGAGAACGACAAGCTGCGGGCGGAGAACATGACGATCCGGGAGGCGATGCGCAACCCCATCTGCGCCAACTGCGGCGGCGCGGCCCTGCTCGGGGAGGTGTCCCTGGAGGAGCAGCACCTGCGCATCGAGAACGCGCGCCTCAAGGACGAGCTCGACCGCGTCTGCGCGCTCGCCGGCAAGTTCCTGGGCCGCCCAATCTCCTCCGGCGGCCCGATTCCGTCCCTGCAGGGTTGCTCCGGCCTCGAGCTCGGCGTCGGCACCAACGGCTTTGGCCTCGGCCCGCTGGGCGCGACGTCGGCGCTGCATCCCCTCCCCGACCTGATGAGCGGCGGCCCCGTGGGCTCGGCGGGCATGCGCCTGCCCGCGGGCATTGGCGGCCTCGACGGCGGCATGCACGGCGCGGCCCACGGCGTCGACCGCACCGTCCTCCTGGAGCTCGGGCTCGCCGCGATGGAGGAGCTCATGAAAGTGGCGCAGATGGAGGAGCCGCTGTGGCTCCCCAGCCCCGACGGCGGCGGCCTGGAGACGCTCAACTACGACGAGTACCACCGCGCGTTCGCCAGGGTGTTCGGGCCGAGCCCCGCCGGGTTCGTCTCCGAGGCCACCCGCGAGGCCGGCGTCGCCATCACCAGCAGCGTCGACCTCGTCGACAGCCTCATGGACGCGGTACGTGTGCACCCCGCCAGAGGCGCCATGCCCGTGTTAATCGCGTTGTACCAGTACGCGTTTCGTTCGTGCCGCCGCCAGTGACACGATGTACGTGTTTCGTGCAGGCTCGGTGGTCGGAGATGTTCCCGTGCATCGTGGCGAGGGCGAGCACGACGGACATCATCTCGAGCGGCATGGGCGGCACGCGCAGCGGGTCAATCCAGCTGGTGAGTCTCCCGTTCGATTCCGTCACGCAATGCCATTGCCTGCCACGCCATCCTCTTGCACGCACACCGGCAACCTGCCTATGCCGCGGCCCATGTCACGTCCTGGCGAGTACTCCCTAATTCGTGTACGTGACGTGCTGTGGAATGCATGCAGATGCACGCGGAGCTGCAGGTGCTATCGCCGCTGGTGCCGATCCGGGAGGTGGTCTTCCTCCGGTTCTGCAAGCAGCACGCCGAGGGCCTGTGGGCCGTCGTCGACGTCTCGGTGGACGCCGTCCTCCGCCCCGACGGCGGCAACAACCCCCACCACCACGCGCAGAACGGCGGCGCCGCCGGGTACATGGGCTGCCGCCTCCTCCCCACCGGCTGCATCGTCCAGGACATGAACAACGGCTACTCCAAGGTACGCGTCATCCTTCCTTCCCTTCCCAGCCCGCCCCGGCCGTTACCGGTGGTCTGCATTGGTTGCGCCCTCCTGCTCCACCACCGTCCGATCCGACTGCCTTAAATCCGCACGGCGCAGCGGCATGTGGGCGGCTACAGTACGCGAGTTAACGCGTGCATTTAGGGCGCGGGGGTGCGGCGGGGCGAACTCCCAGTATTTTATGCTGCCCCGACGCGTGCGCATACGTGGGCGGGTGAGCGAGTGAATCCAAGGCCGGTTGCGCGGCGGCACTGCGCGCGCACCAAAGATGCCGCGCAGGTCAATGCTCTCCCGTAGCCGGGGCGCGGGGGCCGAGGCGTGTGCGTCATGAGATCAGTTGGTTTCCGTGCCGTCAGCGGAGGCCGGGCTTCTGACGCGCAGGCGCAGCGAGCTTGACCTGTAGCCTGGGCGGGCATCCAGGCTAGGCCCGGGCATCACATGATGTTCGTTTTCTTTATCCGATTTTGAAAACATTTCGATGCTTCCGCTACCGTATCCTCGCGCCGTACGTGCGGCGAGATGCTCGCGTAGCTAGGTCAGGTCGCCGAGATCCAGTTTTTTAGGGCCGGGTATATCATGATGTTTGATCGTCAGTCAGTGGCGAGCTTGTGCGCGCACGAATGCGACCTGCGATTACAAAAATCCAAGCCACTCAGGAGTCCCATGAGCCCGAGTCCTGGCTGTAGATCTTGTTTGTTTCCTGTGCTTGTGCGTTATCCTGTAGTGCCGCTGCTACTGAGGTACCGGTACGTTTCCTGTGCGTTATCCTGTAGTGCCGCTGCTAATAAGGTAGGGTTTTTGCAGCGGTCAACCGGGTTTCTTCAGGACCTGAATCTCTGACGCCCACGCCCTTGTGTTTCATGCTGGCGATGATGAGCGAGCGCCGCAGCTGTTGCGGAGTATACGTGTGTTGGTACCGCGTCGCTTGTCCGTTTGCGCTATGGCGTGTTGCCCCCGATCGATCTCGTCGTGGCCGTTTTCTGCGCGTCCTTTACCTCGCGTTCGTGGCCACCGGCCCCGGCCCCCGGTCCGCCGGCCCCCTCTCACCTGCCTCCGCCATTACTGCCCTGTCGCGGCGGCAAAGCAAGTGGATGGCCGTGACCAGCGGGGAAGGAAAGGGAAGCCGTCACGGCACGCGTCATGGGAGCTGCTGCCCCTCCGTGCTAGGCTGCTAGCTAACGCCGCTTTGTACTGTTGCCCCGCAGGTCACGTGGGTGGTACACGCGGAGTACGACGAGACGGCGGTGCACCAGCTCTACCGCCAGCTGCTCCGTTCAGGGCAGGCCCTCGGCGCGCGCCGCTGGCTCGCCTCGCTCCAGCGCCAGTGCCAGTACCTCGCCATCCTCTGCTCCAACTCCCTCCCCGCCCGCGACCACGCCGGTGAGCAACTTATTACCGATCGGTACTTCGTTCGTTTGGGTCATGCGTGCATGGGATTGACAAATGTGGTTAACCATGAGCTTGGATGCAGCAATAACGCCGGTGGGGCGGAGGAGCATGCTGAAGCTGGCGCAGCGGATGACGGACAACTTCTGCGCGGGCGTGTGCGCGTCCGCGGCGCAGAAGTGGCGGCGCCTGGACGAGTGGCGCGGCGAAGGCGGAGGAGCTGCCGGGAACGGCGCCGCGGGCGAGGGAGAGAAGAAGGTGCGCATGATGGCGCGGCAGAGCGTGGGCGCGCCCGGGGAGCCTCCCGGCGTGGTGCTGAGCGCCACCACGTCCGTGCGGCTGCCCTCCACGCCCCCGCAGCGCGTGTTCGACTACCTCCGAGACGAGCAGCGCCGCGGCGAGTGGGACATCCTCGCCAACGGGGAGGCCATGCAGGAGATGGGCCACATCGCCAAGGGCCAGCACCACGGCAACGCCGTCTCCCTCCTCCGTCCAAATGTAAGTTCTCCTTTACTATTTTTTTACCATTGTGATTAGTGAATAATCTCTTAGATTTTCGGTATTGCAATACAATAGCTTTCGAGTACCTAGTACAGTACCATGGCGCTGGATTTGTGGGTATATGCATGCATTGCATGGGTTGAGGGACATAGTGACATGAAGAAGAGGACAAACCGGAAAAGGTTAAAAACTGGCAGATTACCAGAAACTGGGGCAGGGTTGACATTGGTGCATGAGAGGAAGCTCCTAGCTATTAGCTTTTCCGCGGGTTTGGAAGCTTGCATAGCTGCCATTGTCCTAGCTCACCAAAGCTTGTCTGCCTTTTATCTTCCATCTCTGAACTTATCTCCGGATTTCCTCCGTCTCCTTTCTCTTTTGAGGTGCATTGTATCCTGATTGATGGAATCTCAGATAGTTCTGTGTACTCTGCGGTTCTATCAAGACAGTTATTCTTACTCCATGCAAAATGGTTTATCCCTTCACAAATTGGCACAGTACATTTTTTTGGCAAATCGATGTTAATTTACTGTTGCAGTAGTGGTAAAATTCTAATCATATGCTATTTATCTTGCAAGTCTACAATGATGTTGCCTAACAAAAGGAAATGCTTGGATAAATTAATTATACATTTTTTCTGCACATTTCATTGTAGTTAGAGTAGAGAAGTTGACTGACGCTCTAGCATTTGTTCTCTTCAATTTTGATGCATTTCACAGCTTGCTTTTACTAAATACACTGTGACGTTGCAGGCAACAAGTGGCAACCAGAACAACATGCTGATCTTGCAAGAGACTTGCACCGACTCATCGGGCTCGCTGGTGGTGTACGCGCCGGTGGACGTGCAGTCCATGCACGTTGTCATGAACGGCGGCGACTCTGCCTACGTCTCCCTTCTCCCATCCGGCTTTGCCATCCTCCCCGACGGCCACAGCCAGCCATCATCCAACACTGCCCAAGGCTCGCCGAACAGTCAATCTTCCACCGTTGGTAGCAACAGCGCTGGGTCCCTGGTCACCGTGGCGTTCCAGATCCTGGTCAACAACCTGCCCACCGCGAAGCTCACCGTGGAGTCAGTGGAGACCGTCAGCAACCTGCTCTCCTGCACAATCCAGAAGATCAAGTCTGCTCTCCAGGCCAGCATCGTCACACCCTAGCGGGCATTTGACGTGGATTCCGGCCACCGGTTCTTGCAAAAGGTCGGAGCCCGGATGCCATGTCAAATGCTTAGCTTGAGGCGATGATGGGAGATGCTAGCTCTACAAAATGGCACAAGAAGAAAATGGCCATATGCTGCAAAGGATCTGCTGGTGCTTGAGGGGCGGTGAAAGATAAAAAGGAAAAATAAGTTATATAGTGTGGAGTATAAATGTATTGCATAGAGCAATATATGGGGTGAGGTACACAGGGATTAAGTCAAGAACGAACCGCGCGCTAGGCTCTAATCTCTTGAGCAAACATGTTTTTACTGTATGCTCAAGCTTGATGTGCTCATGTGGTGGTTCGGGTATTGACTTAAGTCTCTGGCAAAGAAGTTCAAAACCCCTAGGGCTTCTCCTATATGCTTCTAGAAGTTTGTTTTAACCATTTTGTGAAGAGTTTTTCTTTCTTTCTTCTAGTTCTCCTCGATGGGGAAATATAGAGAGGGATGAGGTGACACTGAAGAGAGATGGCTTGTGTTTGTTTACTTTGCATAATGTTAATTAATTCGTTTGGGTTGGTATATATGTTTGTGAAATGTGCGTTCTCTAGTGGTTAAACTGTTATGTTTTTTTTTTGAAACGAAGTGGTTAAACTGCTCTCGAGTAGATAGATCATTGAAGCACATGTGTATTGTTCAAGAGAGTAGCAGCATATGTAATACCTGCCTTGGTGATGAATGATGAGTATATATAAACTTCGTTGAGCTGATCACTGCCTGCTGCATCACAGTATACATGCATCTTGGATACTTTCAGTTGGTGTACGTCGGCCATAGACGACAACACCCGAAAAAATTGGGGACTCCTGATACATGCTGTCACTCCTTTGTCACCACGTTCTTCATTCCCTTGCTTCCAAAAGTTGTAGCTTTGCATGTGTTGTGTGCATATGTCCACATCCGCGTATTAATATCCGTGCATGGATGTTAATATGTCAGTGAATGCTGCAGATTGTAGCAGTAAGTACTAATCTCCGAATAATGATAACTTTGACCTCACTATTTTACCTTGGACCATCCGTAGTGCTTGTGCTTTCTGTCAGTATTTGTACAAATGGCTCGGAACCTATGGTATGCTTGAAGTACTTCTGATAACAAATGTTCTCAAACTTTATTCTGAAACTCTAGGTTGGTTATGAGGATAATAAACCTTCTCTGCAGCTACCAAATCAGTTCAGTAACCTTTCTCTATACTTTATAGCAGCTTGCCAAGGCTGCACTCCTGCAACACCAGCAACCCCCCGGCCGGGCAGTGAAATCGGGGCGGGCAGCGCTCGCCTCTGCTCGGCTCGTCCTGCTCACCTCACAGCGATCACGGTGCCGAGATGGCTCCACAAGATTCATCGCCTCGCCTTGCTCGCAGCCTCGCAAGTCGCAACGCACACACCTCATATCCGCTGCCCCCCGTCCTGCGCCTCCACCGGATTCCCTGCCGCCCTCCGTCTCCGCCTCCGCCTCCAGCAAACGAGATCTCTAGGATTGCAACTTGCAATAGCCGATCGCTCTCGTTCCTTCCAATGTCCTTGTGCAACACGAGAACTGCCGCTCGTTCCCGTACGAAGATACGAACCGAACAATCATGACCGGTGGGCGGTGGCACAACCAAACACAGTGTCACTTTTCTGGTACCGTGGCTACGTAGTTGACTACTAAAAAAAGTTCGAACTCGGGAGCAACTGCACGGACCCAAATTTCTCCGCGCACGAACGCGTCCCCCCGTGGCTGTATCCGTGGGTACCGATGGTGCCAGTGCAAGGGACGACCGTGCCCGCCCGCCTGCCTGGTTTGCGGCTTTAAATTGCGTGAGCTTTCCGAGAGAGGGAAGTGCCGGCCGAGAGCTGGGTGGCCAGCCGGCATACGCCTGCCTCCGGGCCGGGGAGAGCGTACGGCGGAGATGGCGTCGGGGGCCTGGACGCTGCGGCCTGGGTGCCTGATCTGATCGCCTCCGGGGGAGCCGCGGTACGGGGCCGGGACCGGCAGCCCGGCACGGCGCGAACGGCGCGCCGCTCACTCCCCCGAGTCGCCGTTGGCGGCGGCGCACAGTGCCGGCCCGACGCGCGCACGCGCGGCGACGCCACGCCCCTGCCACTTGCCGCGCCGAGCGCGGCACAGCAAGTCTTCCTCCCCTACCCAGTACGCTGCTTTGTAGAGTGACGTCCTGCCAGGAAACGGCCGGTTCTTGTTGACTTATCTGGAAACTTGTTCATATAAGCTTATACTAATCCAGTCCACTTAGCACTAGCAGAGTAAACAACTTTACCGGTGTTCACATTTCTTGGTCCAGTGACCAATGTGCAATCATGAATTACCGTTCACGTACAGTGATCGTGTACAGTTTACCTGCGCGATAGCTGTAGCTGTCGCTGCACACTCCAACCGCAAGATCAACCGCACGTCAGCACAGGGGCCCACTGGCAGTTTGACGGCAGGTCGGCCAGCAGCAGTTTCGTCAAATCTTTTGCATGCTAACAAAAAGGTTGGCAGGGAGAAAGCTACAGATGCAGTCAAAAAAAAAAGGGAGAGAGAAAAAGGAGACGCTGACAGTTATACCGACCCGTCGCGATCACGAGCCTGACTTGCCCGGCAAAAGATCATGCTAGGCTGCTGCTTCTGCGTGCCTGCGTCTGATCTTGGCAGCGAAGATCAGCAGAGGCCGCGTAGATACTTGAAGGGGAAACGGCTTGCGAAATTGAGAGGGTACCCCTGTTCGGCGTCTCGTCATTGGCGTGGTGGTAAACACAGTTTCGTGTAAGATGTCGACGTCCGTGTAGATATATCCTAAAGAAGTGAAGATTACCACAGCATGAATTGTTATTAGTCCTGCGTGAAGAACTGTACACTGACGTCTGACGAGCTGTGTTTTCTTGCTTCACGTGGGCGGTGGGCCTGTTCCCAAGTGTCTTTCATTCTCATCTTTTCCTCGCTTGTGATCCCTGTGGAAGAACACCATACACTGTCATTGTACGCTAGTACACTACACCATTTTTGGCATTTCATGTCGAGAGGTATCCACTAATCCATCCACGTATTTCGGCTCTCGAGCCAAAAGTTTGTGCAGCACCAGTGGCGGAAGCAAATGCTGAAATGCAATTACAAATGCAGCCTTAACCAGTTGCGGTCCAACGCTAGTCGGACGCCTGGAATCCGATGGAGTACCACTGCCCCAGACTCACTGCCTGGGACCAGCCGGCTGGGAAAAGTCATGGAGCTGTCTTTGAGTTCCATTTCTTCAGCCTCAGCAGAGATAAACAAGAAGATTCAGCACACGTTACATCACATTTGATTGACGCCGGCAACACCAGAATCCTGCAGGACAGGTGCATTGTTTTATGTTAGACCATCGAGACGCTAACTTCTGAAGCAGAAACAGAAATCCTCTGACGTCCAACTCTTCCTTACCATTGGTTTGCTGTTTAAAAATTTCTGGAGGTCTCGACATCCTCTGACGTTCCCCTGATGGCCTCCTTGACCTCCGAACAAACTGTACGGCGGCATCCGCGTCAGCTTCCTGATCCCTCCCAGATCAGAGCCTACGCGTGACACGTATTCATCTTCCATTTGACAGCAAACAGCAACCAAGCGACTGAAGGTTGTTGAACCGTAGCAGTCAGCGAAATAGAGATCCAGCGATGCACCCAATGCCATTGAATCACCTCAAATGATGGGTGGGCTTGTGCAACGCTAGCTGTGGATCAATCTGAGCCACCAAATTGCGGAGGCTCAACAGCGATGGCAGTTACTCTAAACCACACCAAACAAGCCCACCTAAAACGTCCATTAGCCCTTAACTCCGATTAGCACAGTTTGTTCAGGAATTGAAAGCTAATGCGATGCCAGCATACCTGTCACGCCAAAAGGAACCAGCTAGTACAGGGAACATGTGAATCGCCTCCACGTCTGATGATCATTGTACAGAAAACATGGCATATCTCTTTGCGCCAGATCATTCCAGAAATGTAGTTAGCCACGTGCTAGACACTATAACAAGACACTGCATAATTGGTGCACGAAAGTAGGGCTATCTTTGAACATTTCCACATAAGAAGTAATAATGGAACGAGGAAAACTAAAGGACAAAAGAGATTCCAAAACTGAAAACAAAGCTAGGATGTGTCATCTAGATCATCCACAAAGTGGCCTGTTCTGTGCATTTTAATCTTGTGCACTTTCGTATGGTAAAACGAAGTTTGAGCCTCATTGATGAACAAGACAATATCCTTCAGCGGGTCAGCCACTGCTGCCAACACAAAATCAAATCAGAAGTAGACCATTAAATGGTAGCATCTAAAAATACTAGCAGATAGACAGGTTTTCAGGGGAAAAAGATGGGCAGATAGCTAGAGAGCAAATAACAAGCGGAACCAAGTTCCGTCAAACAAGAAGACCAAATGAGAAATGACAAGAACTGTCTTCTGACACACGAGACAAGATTATTATGGAGTTGACAATCTCAAGTGGCAAACTGACAGTAAGTCAGTTTAGGTCTAAATACAACGAAATCCAACCATTGTGGAATGAATTGGTAAAACAAACATTGCAAACTAAGCTCACCATCCATGCCAAAAATCCAGAGGTCAACATTTTCGAAATCACAGCATCTTGAGGGCTGTGAGGCATGATACTGTAGGTGACATCATGTACCAACTATTGTCCTTAGGATGCTTGTCTTTTTAGCTGCAGTTCAAAGTTTTGAAATGATAGTACTGTAGAATAACACAAGCAGCACTAAGACAGGTCCAATTGACTACGTGCACCTGTTCAGTGTATATGGCAGAGGCATAACAGTGACAACTGACAACACAGAGTCACAGACCACCCCATGACCTATCAGCATGACATCCGGCTTCACGGCGAACACTTGATCAGACCTGAATAAAGCCAACTGCAGTGATACAGGAACCTTCATCATTCTGTAATTCTGTTCCAATCTGAATGGACTAGTCATGTACAGTTAGTACTCTGGTTTCATCATCGGCTTCTGCTCTGTCTATTGATTGTTCTTTCAATCATGAAAAACTCGGTTCATTACATCAACACCAAAGCTTCGCCCAGACATTCAGATCAAAACATTTGTTGATTTTCTATTTTTCTTTAGTTTTAAGTTTTAACAGGAAAGTGAAAGAATCCCAGCTGATAATCAAGGGACTGTAGATATTCAGGATAGGAGCAATGTCTGAAAGATCAGAAAAGCCAATTAGGTTTGCATGTCTGGCATGCAGCCACAGAGTGTCTGAGTGCAATAGAACCATTTCTTCAGCAGATTTCAGTCAGCTATTTGGTAAGCGTGATGCTGCTAATCAGTTGATTTATAGTTGCGTACATAGATCATAGATAATAGCAACCTCCTTTTATTGAGTATAGAGTATAGATAAAGCAAAAGAACAGACTTACATCATTTAGCTGATGAACTATTAGCCACCAAGACCCGAGCCTTTCTTTTATTGAACCTCACAATGATCAATGAGGTTAGACTTGCTCAGTCGATGGACCTGATAGGGCATATGGGAAACCAATATCTCAGTTTGGGAATGCTGTAAGTTATAGGATTCGAAACAGCTATTCCAATGGGCTTCGAACAAACAAACCAACTGAAAGATGATGCATAAACACTGCAAGTCAAATGCAACAGTCCTCAGCAAACTAAGTATCATGAGCACAGACCAAGGACTGGCCCAAATCCCGGCTCAATCTACAAACTCTGGCTGCATCAGAAAACTGGCATAGGGGCCAAACATATGGTTGCTGGTCTATCTGGAAGGCAAAATGTACCCAGCAGTTACCCTAAAACTTTAAATGTGTTGTTTTAAGCTAATATTAGTATATATGCTAGATTAAAATCAACATCTACAAGTTTATATGGTTCAACCATTACACCTCCAAATATGTTTTCATGACATAGCAAGACAGAAAAAAACAATTGCAAGTAATAATGTAATGTAAAACAGTTGGTCAATCCGTGCAAATGTAGCATATATGATTTGAAGTAAAAGACCTCCTTTAATTCAATGACTTAAGAAGTACCTTCACTCTGTTTGTTTCCCTTTACAATTTTTTTTATTTCACTCAGTTCATACTGAATGGATGCAGATAAGAACAGATTCCCTGTTGGTGTTATTGCACACCATTTTAATTGTTTGCGTACTTGTAAGGAAGAATCAAGAAATCAATCGCATAGCTAATGTTAATCCTAAACATAAACTGGATTTCAGTGGGCCAAATGAAGACAGAGTGGATCCACATGCCAGAGTACTAACAACACTTAACCAATTAGGCATAGAAGCATAAGCTCTGAGTTCTGAAAGGTGTTTGCCTGACCCTGAAATCTGTCTTCAGATGAGGGAGTGCAAGGGGAGGAGGCCATCCAACCATCGTTGCACATAGGTCTTCACTTCCCCAGTTCAGTAATGCACATTTTACTCATGGAGCCATCAGTTTTTGCCTGAGACTCCGCTCCTTTTGAAGACTCCCAATCACATCAACACAAAATCACAACACCATGGTGATGATGCCAAGACACGAAGTTAACCTTTCCAAATGGGGGCAGAGACTGTAACCTTCCAAGTTGACACCCAATGCCACCATATGATTCTATTCCTCAGTCAATGTAGAGTGATTCAACACCCGAGTCTTCCTCACTATCGGCACCATCAGTATCAGCATGCTTTTTCCGGCCACCTCCATCACCAAGAAACTCATCCCTTAATTCAGCACCACCGCGGCGACCACCACCAAGCTCATCCCATTCCCGACCCATGCTGGTGAACATCCGGTCCAAATTCGCCTTCTGTGGGCTGATCATGAGCAGCTCCTCCAGCTTCCGTCTCGCCTCGTGTACCTCATTTGGTTCAACAAGTTCCCCCTTGTAATACGCCTCCCTGAGGAACACTGTATGCAGCTTCCCCTGATTTCCCCTAGTGGATATGTAAAATATGCCCTGATACTTAAGTAAGAACTCCTTGATCTTCTTGGGCACACCCAGCGCCTCCCGGAACAGTGCGAGGCGCTCCAGTGTAGTGCGCTTCTCAACGGTCAGTGAGAGCAGCTCATGGACAGCAGCGACCGCGCGCTTCTCCATGCGGCGTTGTGCCTCAAGCGAGCGCAGGTCATGGCTCGAGACGTCCGCGTAGGGTGACGCGTAGGGGAGGCGCTGCCATTTCCAGACAGCAATCCGGAAGTACTTGCCGATCTTAAACCCCGGCGGGAAGCGGATGGGGAACGCAAAACGTGCATCCTCCTCGCCAGAATCGGGGGCGCGGTGCTCGCGGTAGTGGCGCTCCCGGGCGCGCTCGACCGCGGCGACGGTGAGGTCGGGCGGGTCTGCGGGGGAGGGCAGGAACTCGACGAAGCCGTCGGGGGTGAGGCGGAAGAGGGAGGGGTTGGACTGAATGATGGATTCGGCGAAATCTTCGGGGAAGCCGAGGTCGCGGCGGAGAAGGTGGATGTGCTCGAGGCGGAGGCGGTGGTGCGGGGGCGCGAGGAGGAGGAGCTTGCGGAGGCGGATGACGGAGGCGGAAGGGAGGGCGGCGGCGACAGCCTCGGCCTCGGCGTGGAGCGCCGCGGCGGCGCGCGGGGTGAGGCGGGCGTGGAGCATGCGGTGGACGGGGTGGAGGAAGAGGTGGAAGGCGTGCGCGTGGCGCAGGAGGAAGCGGCCGGCGTCAAGGGGCGCGAGGCGGAGCTGGCGGCGAGCGAGGGCGCCGAGGCGGGTGAAGGGTACGGACACGGCGCCGCTACCGCCGCCGCGGGAGGGCGCGGTCGGGGCGGTGGCGTAGAGGATGAGGGAGTAGAGGGCGTGGAAGCGGCGGACGCGCTTCTGGACCTCCATGATGCCGTCGAAGGCGTGGTCGCGGACGCGCTGCTGCTTCTGAGGGATGGAGGTGGACTTGGAGGAAAAGAGGGCCGCCCCCGCCCCCACCGGAGCGGCCGCACGCGGCGGTGGCGGCGGCCGGAGGGCGGCGATGCGGCGGAGCATGGAGACTTGGGAGGGGATTTTGCACGGGGGTGACTGACTGGTGGGGGTAGGGTGATAGGGGTTGAAGGGTTTAACTGTATTGGGTTGGGTCAGGCCTTTAGATGGGCTCAGGTGGTGTATAGTTTCAGGCCTTTTCGGCTGGGCTTGGACTTTTGCATCCATTTTGCTGAACAAGCCCAGCCAAGAGCCAACCATATATTTTGAATCTCGTTTCTTTTTCTCTCGCACCTTTTTTTATAAAGGATTTTCTCTCGCACCTTGGGTCCATTTTCGATTTCGTTTGAAGCACCTTGATATTTAGAATAGATGTACGGAATGATATATAACACGGTACATTATAATTATTTTCTTGCTTACAAAAAATTAACTTTGAAGTGTACTACTTCAACATTTTGAATATGCGTGTTCAATATCTTGGTATTTCTTTATAACGCAAAATACTGAACTAGTTTATATTAAATGTTGCTTTATGTTTCATAGTTTATTAAATTAATTTTAAAAATATCTAAACATGTGCAAATGTACAAATTGTTGATAGAAGTCCTGCAGTCAATACATGCAAAACAAAATCGAGTAATAGTTTAGGGATGTTATGACTTCTTTCTAATTAAATAATAAAGCATATAGGTAGATACCATCATGCCTAACATGGGTTGGGCTTCATCTACGGAAGGAGTTTTTGTCATACCAACACCTTATGTTTATACTAGGGCCTAGTTTGTTTGTCATTTTTTTTAGTAACGCTGTAGTCCCATATAATCATATCCTTGCCACCAGAACTTAGCCAACCTGCGAAGATAAACACAATTTAAGGGGTATTTGATACCCCTGCTAAACTTTAGCACCTGTCATATCAGATGTTTAATACTAATTATGAGTATTAAATATAGTCTAATTACAAAACTAATTGCACAAATGGAGTCTAATTTGCGAGACGAATCTATTAAGCCTAATTAGTCCATGATTTGACAATGTGGTGCTACAGTAACTATTTGCTAATGATGGATTAATTAGCCTTAATAGATTCGTCTCGCGAATTAGACTCCATATGTGCAATTAGTTTTGTAATTAGCTCATGTTTAGTCCTTCTAATTAGAGCATCCGAACATTTGATGTGATCCTGATAAAGTTTAGCACCTCGTATCCAAACATCCCTTTAGCAAGTTTTGCACTGTTGTAAACTCTATCTCTCTGATGGGGAAGCCTCTTCCCTCCGTTTACTTAAAAAAGTAATAGCAAGGTTTCGAGTATACCAAATAAGCAATGTGGTGATGAGTTGTAAAAAAGAAACTCAATTCTTGGGGAAAGACCTCCATAGAGACATTGTGTGAGAGGTAGAAAGTAAACCTCGGGCCACGGTCAAGAAGACCCCGTGAGTCTCGGCTTCTGCCAACGAGAAGATTCTTTTAACTCTAGTTCCGTAAATTCCGTTACCATGGAGATCGTAAACTAGAAACTCTTACGCAAAGTGGTCAGGGGTGAATGAATACAAATATAAGTATATGGTTATCTTGTTCTAAACAAAGTCTAGTTTTCCAAAGTTCTAAGGTGTATGTGGACTTTAAAAATATGGTAATGCTACTATCCGGCCGTCCGATGCGTCGTGGAAATATCGGACAGGACGTGTGCCACGTGAGGGTCAGCCAGCCTCCCACCGATAACACCCCTCCCTTTGTTTTTTTACCATAGCTTATTATTTTACTCCAAACCTTATCCATTCGTCCTTTCACCAGGCACCACTCACGTCTCCATCTCTCTGGGCCGCGCGGCAGGCAGCACATGCAGGCGCGCGACGTGACCGGCGGCACAGCGGCGAGGCTGCCGACGAGCGCTGGGGCGCGCGCGGGCAGAGGGCATGGTGGCGAGGCTGGCGGCGGCTGCCAGTAGGTGTGGGCGTCGTGGGTACAGGGCCTGGTGGTGGCCAGCAGGCGTGGGCGAGCACGGGATCCGGTGGCCCTCTCCTCGACCCCGGCGAGATCCAAGCAAGCCCCTGACCCTCCCCTACCCCGGCCGGTGGTGCCCTCCCTAGATTCGGCAGCGTCTCCTCTCCTTCGGCCGACGACGTGCAGGCTGGTCGTCGTGGATCTGAGCGGGCTCAGTCTCCTCCGCGTGATGCTCGACGTCGTAGCGAACTGGAGCAGTAGAAGCTCGCGCCTACTGACGGCTCCACGTTGCAATAGGTACCTCCTGGTGTTGCAGTAGTTATTTTAGGATGTTGCAATAGTGTTTTGATGTTTCATCTGCTTTGCAACACTCCGACTTGCCAGCAATCGGGTGTTGCACCAACTTGTTCATGATGTTGCATATAGTTGTTTTCTTTGTTTCGGTCTTTTATTCTTTCGTTGTTACAATGCTGTAAGAGATACTTTTTTTTGTTTTTGCAATGTATCTGTTTTGAATGTTGCACGAAGTGGTTCGAGATGTTTCATGCACGTAAAGGTGTTGCAATCCTCGTGTTGCAAGTGTTGATTTTTGACGTTTTGATAGTTATTGTTCAATGTTGCTACGGAGCGTCCGATAAAAAAAAATTATCGGACGTCCGGGCGCCAGTACATCCGTTAAAAATATTTAGTAAAAGTTTTTAACAAAGCCTATTATTGGTTGTGTGAGGTCGTAAAGACCGGAGGCTGTTCTTTTTTCTAGCTAAAAGAAAAAACAGTCTATGCTGCGAAAAAGATACGAGATACAATGTCAGCTGCCCTAAACTATACAGGCACATTCGACACCGAGATATCCCTATTAACATATCCGATTTCCCATATTGATATAATCAGAGCGAGGTTGATTTAAGATTTATGGAGGACCTTACTATAGTTTTTTTTAACTATAGTAATTCATGAACAAACGCTATTCGGTTGAATCAGGGGCGCAATGGCGCATACAAAGAGCTTTGCTATTCATCGACGGAGAACGAACGAATGCTTGTTGGAACCGGTAAGGTTTCAGCCTTCAGGAGGTGCAGACCGCAGAGAGTTTCTTTCTGAAACGTAAAGGATGCGGAGGGTTTCACTTTCACCCCCATCCCGATTTGTATCACAACAAACCAAGCCCAATAGATCTCATCATCTCGAATGAAACTATCCTAATGCAAGTGAGTCGTGCAAATGACAGTGGCGGCCATGAGCCCGCGACCCGTACTGGTGCAATGCCATTCGGTGGGGTGTGCGATGGCAGTAAACGCCATCACAAGTGCAGCGACGAATGGGCCCAGGACAGCTTTGCCGCGTGGAAATGATTGAGAGGCGTTGGGACGTCGTCAGAGCACAAGCTTAACCAGGCAACGGTTTACAGGGACTTTGAGTGGACGGACGGTCTGCGCCCAAGCTGCCACCGCCATGTGGACGCGAGGTACACCACTCGCATCCACAAGTGCGCAACAAGCTCGCTGCTTGGGCGCTGGCTGAGCTAATCCGTGCGGACCAGCTGCTGAGGAGGTGAAAGAAAAGTGAGGAGTCACTGGTACAGTTGGCGTTTCGTGTTGGCAATCGCGCATGGGGGAAGCAATCGCTGTCGAGCAGGAAATAGGCACGCGACCGAACGCGAGGTGGGCGATGTGAGTCGAGCTAGCTAGCAAATGGCAGCGCAAGCTCACTGGCTGGCAGTCCCACATGCCGATGCCATCGCTTCGCCTCTGGTGAGTGGCGACAGTGAGGATTGAGGAAGGCATGCATGGCTGCAGGGATCAGATCGACGGCGCAACGAGCGGCCACCGACGGTTAGGCCGATGCGACAGGGGCGTCACAGCCCGCGCGTATCGCGTACGTGACGTGACCGTTCCATGCGGCGCGGCGCGAACGCGACGGCGCATCCTTCGCCGGCCGCCAAGTGATTCCAATCGCGTGCGCGCGGCGTCGCTCGGTCCGGGCGCGACGGGACGGCGGCCACGAGCCGTGACGCAACGCAACGCAACGGCGCGCCAGTTTCGGCGCACTGTGCATCCGCGTGAATGCAGCGCAGGACGGGCATGCACCGACGACGCAGGTTCCCCCGGCCCACAGAAAAAGCTGGATCTCCCACAGTTATATCGCGGTCGGCCGCAAGCCGCAAAGCTCAGCGCAGCGCAGAGCCCAGATCCGTCACGGTTCACAGTGACGGCACCTGCCCCCAATGGGAATGGGTTAACTAGCAGCGTCAGCGGATATACAAATTCGACACGGGAAGTTTGTTTACCCGGCGGTCCCGTGCCGTACCGGACCACGGTAAGCAGTAAGCTACGGAAGCCGACGGCGACGGCCGCGACGGCGGCACGCCACCAGCCCACCACCTGGCCCAGCGACACCGCACCACCTCAACGCGCTCTCGCCGCCCGCCCACATCCCGGCCTCTCGCGGTGACGTGCCGTGCCGAGGCGCGGCACCTGCTCGTCCGCCTCGGCATCCACACGCTTCGCGCCTCCTCCTCACGTCACGCGCGTGTCCCCCGCACCCCGCGCGCGCGGCCTAATCCGCTTGGCGCTCGGCGCGCGCGGGAGGAGTCGCCGCCTCGCGCTCGCCTGCCTGCCTCGTCTCAGCTCGGCATCCCTTCTTCCTCACGCCGAGCAGTTACTCTTACTCCAGCCAGCCCCACCCGCTCCCCGCAAGTGAACCCAGCCAACCGCTCCGCTCAGCTAGGCCGCGGAGGCGCGGACAGCAACGTCTCACCGCCCGGTGGTCCCAGCCCTCCGCGGGCCCCGCACGCCAGCCTGACGGCGCCCCACCCACCGCGGGCCCTTGCGGTCGCTGTCGCCGGTGTACCCAGCCGCGCCCGCACCATTTCATTTCTCTCCTCCCCCCTCTGGCCTCTACTCCTCATCAGCTCTTCTTCACCTCGCTTCCAAGCGACACCCAAACCGGCAGCGGCAGCGAGCGGCAACAGCCACCACCACCACTTGAGCAGTTGAGCTTCCCCCTTGGCTTCCACTCCACTGAAGCGGGCGGAAAAGGCGGGAGCGGGCAGGCCAGAGGGAGGAGGAGGGGAAAAAAGGCCATGGCGAGCAACGGCGACGGGAAGGGCCGCGTGGCGGCGGCGGCAGCCGGGGGAGGGTACGGCTACGGCTACGGCTACGGCGGGTACGAGGGGCCCGAGGAGCGCAAGTGGTGGCCGTGGCTCGTGCCCACCGTGATCGTCGCCTGCATCGCCGTCTTCGTCGTCGAGATGTACGAGAACAACTGCCCCAAGCACGGGAGCCCGCTCGGGGAGTGCGTCGCCGGCTTCCTGCGCCGCTTCTCCTTCCAGCCGCTCCGGGAGAACCCGCTCCTCGGGCCGTCGTCCTCCACGTACGTTGTCGCTGCACGAGCTTTGCGTTTCTTTGGTTGTGCGGCCGCGCGTGCCAAACAGGACCCCAATTAGGGTGTTTTGGGTGCGCTCGAGGTGGAATTTGGTGAGGAGATTCGCGAATTCAGGGGGTTTATTTTGCTTTCGGGATCTTTGGGATAACAGAAAGTTGAGGTTTTACCATGTTCATGGTTAACTGTTTAGCAAAGGTTGCAATTTTGGGTGGTTTAGAGCTCGCACTCTGTTGCAAGAGCTGGCAATTTTGTTGGCGCGAGGTCTAATTGGGAAGAAACGAAATCTCTGATCATTTCTGCTAGTGTTCGAAGCTTTTGGTCTCGTAGAATCTAGTCTGGAACTATTGCTTCTAAGCTTTAGTTTCCTTTTCCTTGTGTTAAGTCCTTTTCACCTTTTAATGCTTTGGAAGTCTTCGAGGCAGGGGAATTTTTGATGTGACCTTGACATTTCAGATCTCCGTCGGGACTAGCTTGAACTGATCTAAAACTTTGCAATTTCGATTTATCTGTCCAATCAACTCGATAGCTTCAGCTCCCCTGCAGTTTATCTGATAGACGGTGGGGTCTATTATAGTTCTGTACACTTACACTGCACGCTCTGGAAATGGTTTAGATGTTATATACACCGCAGTTCTTTAGTACCAAAATCACAGACAGGCCTGATCACAGAGACTGTCAGCAATGATGTTCATGATGGGTACTGTTAAAGTTTTGACACTTCTGTCGGAATATAGGTGGTAAATGTGCGACAAGGTTATGTTGCAGGCGTAGGATCCTGTATTATAGTATGTTCTACCTAGATGGAACCATCTGAGCCGCTTTGACTTGTGTTTGTTTTACCTCTGGCCTTTGCAGAACAAGATAAGATAATAGCACGTTGTGGAGTTACCTGCTCGACCGTACTTGCATGCCTCCTTGTTTTAATTGTAGCTTATAGTATGCTCTGGGATTGCTGCTCCGGGACCATAAAGTTTATGTTTTGTCACCGTGAATTTCTTCTGGATCATACTTCCCCTATTATATAGTGTAGGATTTATGTGATTATTGTACTAACACTAGTATTTTTTTTGCCAGTTTGGGGAAAATGGGAGCTCTTGACTGGAACAAAATCGTTCATCAGCACCAAGGCTGGCGCCTTATTAGCTGCATCTGGCTTCATGCTGGTCTTATCCATTTGGTTGTGAACATGCTAAGTTTGCTGTTTATTGGAATCCGCCTTGAACAGCAATTTGGATTTGGTAAGCTTATGACCGTTCTGAATGATTGTTATGATTTCTAACCTCTTGACATTTTGGTTGAAGGATTTTTTTTTTAAAAAAATCTTCTCTTCATTCTCCAATGTAGACCCAAGCATTCATTTTCAGTTATATGTTTCAATTTTCGTTTTCTATACAGTTGTTACTCCTAACCATTCTATACTGACACTTCTTTTTCTTGCCTGGAAGTTCGCATTGGTGCCATATATCTACTATCTGGTTTTGGTGGCAGCGTGCTGTCTGCACTCTTCCTACGGAACAACTACATCTCTGTTGGTGCATCTGGAGCTTTATTTGGCCTGCTTGGATCCATGCTTTCTGAGCTACTCATGAACTGGACTATTTATTCCAACAAGGTAAGTACAGGAGATAGATAAGCATACATTTTGTTCTGTCCAGCTACTTGATAATTGTCTTACACATCTACTTAACTTCTCATGCAGGCAGCAGCCATAATTACTCTCCTGTTTATTATTGCTCTCAACTTGGCTATTGGGATACTACCTCATGCTGACAACTTTGCTCATATTGGTGGATTCGCGACGGGTTTCCTCTTGGGTTTTGTTCTGTTGGCAAGGCCTCAATTTGGATGGATGGAACGCCACGAGTTGCCTCAGACTAGCCAACCTCCCAAGTACAAAGCATACCAATACGTGTTGTGGGTTGTGGCGCTTGTCTTGCTGTTGATAGGGTAAGTGAATGATCAGAATGTGGTTCATTATAATTTGTTGTTGCCACAGTTTTATTTGTCAAACATATCGAAAATGTTGATGCAAAATATGCTTGATTCTGGATTAATGCTTAACACATCTTTAGACGAGCTACTAAGCCACGGTTTTATTCCTCTTGGATTAATGTTTATGAAAATTTGGAATGGAACTGATGGCAAGAGACTTATGGTGCAGGTTTGTGATTTCACTGGTGATGCTTTTCGAGGGGAAGAATGGGAACGATGGCTGCCACTGGTGCCACTACCTGAACTGCGTGCCAACATCAAAGTGGAAGTGCAACACCTAGGCGCCTCAGTTTTCACTTACACTTCCGGCGAAATATGTAGCGTTCAGATTCAGAAGACCATTTTTTATGCTGTTTGTCTGTAGATATGAACAAAGTTCTTTGTTCTTTTTTTTTGGATTGGAGTTTGCTGGTTTCTGTAAACTACTTCGTTGAGCGTTGTATGTTTATAACTCGAGGTTGATACCTTTTCAAAAATGTTGTCTAGAACGCCAGATTTTCGCACGTTCTGCTTGTCCGTAATTCGAGCTTCAACTGTAATCATATTGTACTGACTAGTAAGTCTTAGTTTAACAACGAGCATCCATAGCCGTCCTAGCTCAGTGGTAGAGCGCGTGGCTTTTAACCACGTGGTCGTGGGTTCGATCCCCACGGACGGCGCTCGTTTTATTATTTGTTACTTTTTAGCAGCATTTTTCAGCGCCTCGTAAGGGGGACGAAGGTTCACCGGTATGAAACCGTTTCCAACAGCCGTTTAAAATCCTTGCTCGTTCTTCGGATTTGCAGATTTTCAAGTAAGACGAGCAGGGTGAAATATGATCAGACTAATCTTAGGTTAATTTGTGCTAGTGTCATACCAAAGAATATTTTTTTTCTCGGAAAATGATAATGCACATGTTTCGTATACCAAAGTAGATCCTTACAACCACGAAAAGAAAAAGGCAACAAATAAGCTTCGGTTAAGTCGGATGAACTTAATAGTAAAAGGTAATATGAGGATATGAACAGTAAAAAATTACACATTAGCAGCGTCCAAACAAGATCAATCTTGTATCACAATTTATATAAGCTAGTGAAGGCAAAAGATAGAATTGCATGCATCCATAAGAGGAACCTCTTGGTTGGGTAGGTTGGCAAGCTAACCAAAGTTCAATCTCTTATGTCAAATTATTGTAAGCAAATTATATCTCTCCATCAGAACATCAACATCTGCATTGAAGGAAACATGATAAATGCACTTCAACACTATTTTCTAGAAAACCCTTATAAAAATCAAAATATCAATTTATGGTAATCAAAATGAAAAGCATATCATTTTATAGGAGCAAGCAAGTCAAGATGCAAGGATTGAAACAAACATATATCCACCGCAGAATGTGTATTATTATAAAAAATAGATATATAGCAAATTAGGTATATCAATTTCTTTTTATTATATATTTTGTATAGTCAATGTCCGGATTCAGAAGTGGACGGATCGAATACTTGACCACTTAATTTTCGTAGATGTTTCGAACTCGTACATCCTCTACTAACCAAACAAGCGTTTCTGGTAGTTTAAAGCTTTGTTTTCTTAACAAATGTTTTGAACTCGTGACACGGCACCCTCTACTAATTGAACAAGCATTTCCAATAATTTCCAGCTTGATTTTCTTAAGCAGATGTTTCGAACCCATGACAAGACATCCTCTACTAATCAAACAAACGTTTCTGGTAATTTCCGACTCTATATTCTTAAACAAGTGTTCCGAACTTGTGACACGGCACCCTCTACAAACTGAACAAGCGTTTCCATAATTTGCAGCTTAATTTTCTGTAAGCAGGTGTTTCGAACTCGCGACAAGAACCATTTGCATCTGAGAATACCTTTGGGGTGGTTGTTCAAAGACTTCAGCAAACAAGTCACCGCTCTCAGCTTCAGAGATCAGAATCAGATCACCTGCCTCCCTCTTCAGTTTGTTGCCGGCTCTCTCCCTCTCCCCTCCCCTCCCCCTTCGCGAACCACCCCTCCTATCCTCTCCCTCCTCATCCCTCTGCGCCGCGTCGCTTCCGGACCCTCTCGCCATGGCGAGGCCGCCGCAGGAGGCGATCGACACCTTCGTCAGCATCACGGGGGCGGACGAAGCCCTCGCCGTCCGCAAGCTCGAGGTACCGCCCAAAGCCCCCCTTCCCTTTTCCCTTCCCCACTGTTCAATTCAGGCTCCGGAATCTCGCGGAATCGGCTAGGCTCGTGGCGGATTTGGCCGCGGCGGGTCGGGCGTTAGGGTTTGGCGTTTAATTGTGTCTTTGGGTGGGTGGCGGATGGGGTTGGGGTTGGGGTTTGGGCGTGATGCGATGCGATGTCATCGGGACGTGAGGTGCGCCCGATTTGTGTTGCGAACTTATTGACTCACATGGCTTTTTGAATCGTGGAGTCGCTAGCGAGTGCTGGAATTATTTGACAGTTATGGAATGGAATTACGCTACCAAATCTCCTTGTCCCCTTGCTATTTTTGCTCTTTATCCAGGGGCCCAATTTAGTCACAGGGAATTCAGTTTGGTTGACATCGTTTGCATGATCTGGTTCAATTTTTCCTGTTTGAAATGATTTAGTTAGCTCATCCTGGCTTGTAGTATCTTCAGGAATTTCTCTTTCTTGTTAAGTATGTGTTTATAGTTACATTTCCAATAATCCTGTTGAGTGTTTACTACACTTGTTGTAATGTTATCATGCTATCATCTGATGTGCTCGATCCAATCCTAAGATGGAACTCACATAACAGTGTTACTACCATGTCATTCCTATAGTTTTCTTTCTTAGAAGTCTAGATAGCTCTTATCTTAGATATCACCTATGAAGTGGCAGTTGAACTACAACACTATTGTGCCTCCCTAAAGTAAAGAAGGGCCCAAATTGGTCACAGGGCATCCAGTTTGATTAACTTTGTTTGCATGATCTGGTTCAATTTCCTGCTCCTGTTTGAAATAATTTACTTGGTTCATTCTGCGTTTGCAGCATCTGCAGAAATTTCTTGTGCTCGTTTACATGAGTGTTTGTAGTGATGTTTCCAATAAGCCTGTTGAGTGTTGACTGCACTTGTATTCATACTATCATCTAATGTGTTCGATCCGGTTGTAAGATGGAATACACATAACAGTTTATCACCTTATTATTCCTATGCTTTTCTTTTTCAGAAGTCTAGCTAACTCTTATCTTATAGATATTGCATCCAAATTGGTAGTTAAACTGTACTATTATTTTGCCTCTGTTGTCATCTACCTATCTTCTAGTCATAGAGGCTAACTGACTAATGTAACCCAGGAACATGGTGGTGACCTCAATCGGGCCATCAATTCGCATTTCAATGAAGGAGACAACACACTGTGAGTGTTTCAACTTCTCCCATAGTGTTCGCTTTCGATATCAAAGTTCACTCTTGTCATGCTGTACAGATTAATAATATGTTTGTGCTTTACAGGAATGGAATCAATCAAAACCCTATACCTGCTAGTCGTGAAGATATGATGGACCTGGATGGACCACTTGATAATACATTTCAAAGATCTTTGTTCCCAGAGAATTTCCGTGACCCTTTTGCACTGATGGATCCGGATTTTCAGCAACAATTTTTCGACAGAGTTGGCTCCACTGATAGTGCCAGTCGTGGGCCGATGGTTTCACACCCTAGAGAGGTGAGAGAGATTCCTATCGAAGTTAAGGATGGTGATCCTCAAACGGGTCCATCTGGTCAGGCCCCTGTTATTGAGGATGTTACTGGAAATGAGTCTTCACATGGCCCTGAAGTTCATGAAACTATCATAATTGATGATGAGGATGACATACTGCCATCTGCACCATCCGCTCCTCATGCTAATATCCCTAGCAATACATCTTCTACGCCATCTGCTCCTCCATTGGTTCATGTTAATGATTATGATGATGACATAGAAGAGGAAATGATTAGGGCGGCAATTGAAGCTTCAAAGAAGGATGCTGAAGGACTGGCAAATGTAAGCTGGTTGTGTGTGTGTGTGCGCGAGCTTATGTACGTGCATGTGCGCGCGCGCGTGCATGCGCGCTCATATTTTATCTCCAACATGCTTTTGTGAGTTTTGCTATATAGCGTCACTAAGTTTTCAATAATTGTCAGATAGAAGAGCAAGGACGAGATCAACATCCAGAGGGAGTGAACTTGGGTGAGCATTCTTCTGATGGAGCAGACATGGGAACTACGGGTGGGACACTTGAAAGGTGAATATTAACTTTTACTACCCAGCTCTTTACTCAGGTTACCGTACTACAGCATCACTTGATTCCTTATACGCGCCATTTCCTTTTGGAGGCAAGGACTAGCTTCAGGAAAGGCTGGAACATCTAGGCAACCAATAGATGAAGAGAGCTTCCAAGAGGATACTGAAGATGTAGAAGAACAACCGTTAGTCAGACGTCGTTCTAGGCGTGTCCCATCTGAAAACACTGAGTCAGCACAAATGGTGCAACCAGGCCCTCCTAGCCCTGCGCTGAACAATCGCCAGTCTAATGGAGATGATTTCCCATCTGAGGTATTATAATGTGTGATCCCAATCTGAACTAACATTAGATAGCATTTTTTTCATTTCTGACATCTTTCTTTTCAAAAAAGTGGGGCGGCATTTCTTCTGAAGAACACGATGAAGCTGTTATGCTTGAGGCTGCAATGTTTGGTGGTGTTCCTGAAGGACCAACATATCATTTCTCCATGCCTTCTCACAGAAGCTCAACTTATTATCCCCCACTGGTGCATTCTCCTTCACCAGCATTAACCGAACAACGGTTGTTACGAGAGCAGCAGGTTTGAGGTCTAAGATTTATCCCTTTTTTTGGTAACTGCCACTATATTTGGTGAGGACTATTAAATTTTGATTTACAGGATGATGAGTACCTTGCATCTCTACAAGCTGACCAAGAAAAGGAATTAAAGGCCTTACAGGAGGCTGAGCTCCGCCGCCTAGAAGAAACTGCTGCAAGAGAAGCTGCTCTTGAAAAACAGAAGCAAGAGGACGAGGAAAGACGCAAAAAGCAACTTGAGGAAGAGGTATCTTTCTGTCACATGTAATCTGGAAGTTGAAGGGTTGTAGGCTACAATCTTTGATATTTGAATGGTAGATAATTACATCAGTTTGTCAGTGTAACCATAAACTTAGGGCTCTTGTTATCTTCTGTTTGGATATTTTTTTAGGTTTAGTTGGTGAGTTACACTCATCAGATTAATGTCCTGTGTTTATTGTACTTCACTTCACCAGTTTCCCCTTGGCTTACGTGATCTGTATTTTCATTCTTTATCCTATCTGTTTTTCTTATCTGGATATTTGATTCACTGTTGGCATGTTGTCCCTTATGTTTTATGAAAATAGGAGCTAGAGTCCAATCTCGCGTCTAAGCAAGCATCATTACCATCTGAACCACCTCTGGACATAGAAGGTGCTGTGACAGTTGTAGTTCGCATGCCTGACGGTAGTCGACAGGGGCGTCGCTTTCTCAAAACTGATAAGCTTCAGGTAAACAATTTTGAGCTGCCTGAATCTAGCTAGAACAAAAACATGAATTGTTCTTGTTTCTTTTTATTACAGCGAGTGATTAATACTTGCTTCTTGGCTTGCTGTGGTTTGCTTGCAGTTCCTATTTGATTTCTTAGACATCGGGAGGACTTGCAAGCCAGGGACCTACAGATTGGTAATCCTCTACCATCATTTTGTGATATTTTTTTGTTTATATATTAAGAAAGAATGTGCCAGTTTCCTGTTTTCTCAAGTAAACCAGTTAAGAGCTACTTTATTCATGAGTTAGGACACTATATGACTTTTGAGTAATTGCTCATGCAGACTTCTGTTGCATTAAACATAAGGCAATAGATTAAATCACATGGTTTAAAGAGAAAGATTAGCTGTGACAACTGAGTGGTTGATGGCCCTGTATTTCTTCACCTTGGCATTTTTATGCTTCTGCCACTGAGGTGCTTTGGGTTAGGCAGTTAGCACCAACAAATTCATCATTTTTTTTTATTTTCACCGTGGAACACGTTAAACACTAGCCAGACAAGCAAGCACCAGAGTGTTATTATTATTCAGGCTTATATGATCACTTCATCCACATTTATTCAAGTTGTATCTGTCTAGCAGTTCTAGTTTTGTTCAAGGTCCATTGCTTTTTGAGGTCTAGCCCTTTAAGAAAATGTTAAAAGTAGCTAGCCTGATGCCCTGATCTGTTATCATTGCACCTGAAAGGGGCTTCGAGAAGAATAGTATAGAGTGACAAGTTAGTGCACTTATAGGGTTGCATATTGAAAATCATTTCCAGTATCCACAAAAAGCTTCGCGGTCTGGATATATGTGGAAACTGGTAGTTTTCCTGGTGGTATTCTGGCAAAATAACAATATATATTTGGCTGGCTAGTAGTATTTCATTCTTTATTGTTTTTTCTGTAAATCATCTATGGTCATATAAAATTGTATTGCTGAGTGGTAACCAGCCAACCATCAATGTGTCAGAATGCCTGAAACAGAGTTCAGTCCATTTAACTATGGCATGCGGATGTTTAATCAACTCTCACTGTTTTTTACACGGCGCCTTTTCATTCTTGTGGCCAAGTTCGTTCAATCTTACATTTTGACCATTCTGTATCATGCAGGTCAGGACATACCCAAGGCGTACCTTTACCACCAGTGAGGGTGACGTATCATTCAGTGATCTTGGCCTCACAAGCAAGCAGGAAGCCCTGTTTCTAGAACATATCACAGAATAGAGCCCGCGTGTTCAGTGCCCCTGCGTGTGTTAGGCATGGTTATTAGAGATATATCATCTGGAACCGGAGGTTTCACATTATACTCGCACCTTTTGTTTCTTGGTAAAGATTCAGTCCGTCGAATGGTTGGTTGCGGAAAGGCTAAATTCTTTTGTGGCGCCGTGTCATGACGCTCTGCGCTTTACATGTTTTATATTGCTGTACTATACATATGCCTGCTAAAGAAAGGTTTATGTCAGAGTAAACCGTGAAAAAGAGCCAGGACCCAGGATATGTATACAATGTGACACCATGTACCTATGCATGATCATTCATTTTAAAGAGCCCCCTCTGTGCAAACTGCAAAGCGGTTTTGTATATGTTGTGTGTTTCGGTCTACGCCGTGTAAGCGATGGTGCACTGCCTTGCCTCCGTTGAGAGCACGTGTCCCTGCCTCATGAGCGGTGGTTATGTGCAGGGGGTTGGGGCGTGGGGCGCGGCCGTGTCAGCCAGCGTTGCTGGGGTTCCCGGCTTCGCGTGACGCATTGTGCCCGCTTTGTGCAGACAGATGAGAACATTCGCACTGAAAGACTCACGTTCGCGCCGTGAACACTCGAGCGCACGCAAAGCAGGTCACAGAAATGCACGAGAGATGTATCGAACGGCTGTCAGCGTTTGCTTAACATTCACTGATGAGACCAGCAGACAGGACAAGCTGAAAGGACGTGAATAAAAAAAAAAGAGGAGAAGGAAAAACGGTTGATGTCAACAAGAGCCCTGCGCCCGATAGCAGCAGCTCAATCTAGAATCTCTAGATGACCATCCATCAGAGACGATCTTTTATTCTTCTTCTTCTTCTTCTTTGCCCTTGCGGCGGTCTTCACCTTCATCTGGTGAACGGTGGCGCACTACTGGACATCACTCTGCATCCACGGAGGAAAAGGGAAAGGAAAGCAATCGTCAGCGCGTGGAAACATGTCGAGCACGCTCAAATAAAATTGCTGCGCCCGTGTCCGTGTGTGCAAGTTGAGAGGTGTCTCACAGCGGCAGCTGACTGGTGGGAGGCCGCACTTGGCCGGCAGGCTGTTGATGATGCCGAACGTCTCGCAGGCGCAGTCCCTGGACACGGCCCCCAGCGCGGAGCAGCACTCCGGCCCGGGCGCCGGGGGCGCCTGCCCCGGCGCCGGCGGCACGCTGTAGCGCGCGCAGGGGGCTAGCCCGCTCAGCTGCCCCGCGCACGTCTGCTGCTGCGCCTCGGCGCCGCCCAGCACCACCAGGAGCAAGGCCAGGAGCAGCAGCAGCAGGGACAGCGCCGCGCGCGGCTGCGGCTCGGCGGCGGCCGTTACCATCGCCATCCCACCACCAGAGCAGGAACGCGAGCCTCCTACGTGCAGCGTGCGTAGCGCTACTACAAGCTGGAACTGGCTTGTTGATTGCGGTGTGTGTATGTGCTCTAACGGCGAGATTTATAGGCGTGCGGAGTGGTTTCGCGCGCGGCGGCGGCGAGCCTCGCGTTGCTCACCTACCTGCGCAGCGCGGTGGCCGGGCGTCTCGTCGATGATGGAGGAGCGGGCAGCGCGCATCGCAAGCGTGTGAGCCACCGAACGTGTAGGCGCGCGCGCGCGCTCGCGGGCTCGGTCGGGCCGGCGTTAGATACCCCGCCCGGAGGAAGGAGAAAGAAATGGGCCGTTGCCACGCATGAGAAAGATGCTGAAATCGCGGCCTACTCTGCTTCACAAGGCCTGATGCGCATAAGGCCCAAATTTCTGTAAGAGGACGCACGCTGTGTTGTTCCGCAACTACTGACTTCGTCGGGCCTATGACGAGCCTTCATGGCCCAACGTACTAATCGTATGGGAAAATAGTGTTGAGTAACGGCGCAGTCGCGGATCAGGCGATCCGGTTCCTTCCCTCCCGACAGCATATGAGACGTGAGGAGAATGTAAAAGATCATCCGTATTTTTTTCCTGTAACACATGAGATAAACACACGAGACAATGTAGGTGGAACTTGTTCTTTCTTATTATAATACATGTTCCTTTATATAGCCTTATTATAATACATGTTACTTTATATAGTCTTGACCCCTAGGGGTATATTTCGTATGAGCCCACAATTATCCTAGGTTTAGGGATTTCTCAACAAATAGCACAACAATTAATAAACAAGTAAAATTATGACAACAGCACTGTCAATCTGTCATCATCATAGGCATGAGATACTTTTCCCTTCGAAGATTCCGAGCGGTTGAATTGTGAATCGCGTTCTGCGACTTTTACCCCTAGAACTTATTCCGTCCACGCAGCTTTCATCCGCCATCGCAAATTACGGCCATTTTTGGACCTATCCAGCGTCACCTAATAATCCTTTTTTTACTGTGCACAGAGCCACGGACCATCAGAAAGTGAAACCCTCTCGAACGAACAGCCACGCGACAGAGGAGCAATCAAAAGGGAGTCCTTGTTCGACAGTTTGGCTGCAGTCCTGCAGAATCTTGTGAGATCCATCGCCTGGAAGCTACTGCTCTGGAGGGACCTCCTGCTGGTTCTTTCTGCTCGTGAGTTGTGAGCCACTATCTATGTGATGACTGGTGAAGACCTGCCACCGGTTTGGTGGCCTTAAACAAGTCTCTCTGACGCCACTTGTACCCTCGTGTGTAAACCTAGCAGCCTAAGCGCATTGTTAAACAAACACTGCAAGGTGATGCGACGTGTTCATGGACAGCTAACAATCCCCTGTCACAGCATCCTTGGGTTATCCTGTGGGCTAGGCTTTGTAAAATGGAGTTTAGTTAACCGAAAATAGAATGAAAAATGGAGTTGTTGTTGACAAGATACAAGAACAAGGGTTCCAAGATACAAACGGGAGAAAAATAATGCAAAAGGAAACAAAAAGAAGAGCTTCGAGTAAGTGGTCTCCATCAGATTGACCTGCGAGCAACCACGGCTCACGTCGTCGGTTGCATAAAGCCTCTGGACTGGAGTAGTAGTACCACACAGTTTGCCAGGGATAGGGGGAGAAAGCGAGAGAGAGGAGAGGAGGGAGGAGGAGGCGGCGGCGGCGCGCCATCACTCTACCCCTGCTCTGCTGATCCGGAGGACGGAGGCGAGGTACGCACGGCTATCTCCTTCCGTTTCTTTCGAGAAGATGACGGTCGTTGGATGATTCGGCGCTCTTGATCTGGAGTGAAATTCCGTTTGTTCCTTTTTTTTTGTCTCGTGTGATTGGTTTCTTGGTCGGAGAGAGAAAGGATCTCAATTCGGCAGTGATTTCGATAAATTAGAACCGTGTTCAGTGTGCCAAATTCAAATTGCCCTTCCTGCGATGCAATATGAGTTCAGTCTGTGGAAAGACGTCGGACATGGCGGACATCAAACTTTCACCGCAACCATGAGCTCGAGTGTTGTTTTGGTTCAGAGTTCAGACAATTGTTCAAACATGTTTACAGCTGCTTGACTCGACCACCCGTCCTCGCCGCTAAATTGATGCAGGGAAATTGCAAACTTCATCAATGGCGACTCCCACCACCTACTCAGTCCGCATCTCCTCAGAGACCCACAAGATCGAGACCTGGCTGTCGTCTGACGAAGCTCTGGCCAGGCAGCTGCAGGAGGAGGAGAACACGCGCGACGCCGCTGCCGACACCAGAGAATTCACCGGTACAGCTCCACTCCCAGAATCTTTCGCTTAGTTTGAGGTGATACCGTCAGCTAATTAGCTGTAGCCAACTAGTAACACAGTCACTGACCACATGCTCATCGCTCATTTGTTTTTCAGGTAATGTGTCCTTGGAGCCATCGTCACCGGCTGTTGAGTACAGGCCTGCACAGAATGCAGCTCAGGTTTGTTGATTCGGCACGCTTCTGTTTGAACTTTTTGGTTCATTGGGATTGCTGTCTTACATGGGAAAGAACTCCATTTGTCTGAACTAATATTGACGATAATTTTTGTGTGCATCCAGGTGGCACGGGAAGACAATGTGGACCCAGATAATATGTCGTATGAGGTATGCCAATTACATTCTTTCATGCGCTGGAAGAGATGATGTGAAATTCTCGTGCATTGTTTCTTAACAACAAACAAAATGAATGGAAGGGAATCTTGGTTCATCAGCAGAAGTACTCTGTGTCAGGAATAGAGTATTCAGGGTATATAGCATGTTATATTTTACTGAATTTCCTGCTGTACGGGGCTCCTAAGCACTGTTGACAGTGTCCAATGTAGAGCGAAATAGTGAATGTCCATCAAAGCAAATGCAATAGTATAACTTCAGTGTTGACTCAGGTTCGCAAATCACAAGCTTCTAGCTACTCTCTGCCCTGAGCGTCTAGTTGGGTAGCATTCTCTTTCTTCGTTTCATGTGTAGTCCTTCAGGTTTTTAGTGCTAGTTTTCTTCTCTGCTAGTTTTCAGTTTCTTTTCTCTTTGTTTCCTGTTCCTGGTCCCGGGTTTGCTGGGCTTAAACCCTGGTCGTGAATTCGTGATGGTCTGCATGTCTGTATGTATGTTTGCCTGTTGTTTTGGACTCCTATTTCTCTTAATGAAACATGTACAAAATGCAAAAGTCCCTCCTTTTTTTGCTAGCTTTTCTCTAGCTAGTGGATGTTCAGAGTGCAGAGCTGAAGCCGTTTCATGATATATCTTGTCCATTCTTATCCTTGACTCCCTGCGTTGTTACAATGAAAACAAGGTCAGGCAGGCTAGTGGATCCAGATTTTTTTTGAAAGATCTAGTGGATCCAACTTCAGACTTAGGTTCACATGAGGTTCAACTTCCATGGTATTATATAATGTTGAAAAGTCCAAAGGGAATATTGTTTTGAAATACATAAGCAACTTTCAAATCATGAAGTTATAACGAGATTCTGTCATATGTGATAGATTTCAGTTTTAAGTGAGGTTATCATGAGAGTCACATAGGAACGAGGTTATCACAGCAATCACCACAAGAGATAGATTTCAGTTTTAAGTGTTGACGTTTTTTCTTTTATGGATGTCATGGCCAGCTCTGAACCTGAAAGATGCAGCGGCCGCTGCCCAGCTGCTTCTGGTATTATATAACCTCATTCCTATGGGACTCCCATTGTAATTAATTTGTAACTGTTGCAGCAACTACAAGCATTAGGGGAAGCAGTAGGAACTCAGTCCAGAGGGTTATCTGATGAGCTGATATCTTATTTGGAGCCATTTAGGCACAAGTGCACCTTATTCTCCAGGAATAAGAACAATGAAGAGTACGTAGCTGAATAATTCTAGTTCGCAGATTTGCTCATCCTTTTGAAAATAGAAGTAGCAGTTCGTTCGTTTGTGTTGCTAACAGACGCACAACTGCATTCACCTTCCCTGCAGATGTGTGATATGCAAAACGACTTATAAGAGCCGTCAGAAGATGATAAGACTGCCCTGCAGCCATTGTTATCATGCAAATTGTATAACTCGCTGGCTTAAGATCAACAAGGTACAGTTCTGTTCTATCTTGATATAATGCCTCTGGACTACAAAAGGAAAAACTGTTGTTTTGTACAGATGCTAATTTATATGCTTATTTGAACATTTTTTTTGCTGTATCTGAATCTCTATAAGCAACTATAGGAGGTATTTGGATAAGCCATAAGACTATAGGAATATCACCTGATCTCTACCTTTTGTTGATTCAGGCATGCCCAGTCTGCAACGAGGAGGTATTTGGATGAACTAAGAGGCTCTCGGCAAATATTTCAGCTTCATCGTTCACGTTGGGCTTCATATGGGCCATGCTATGTGATTATGTTAGGCTAGTTGGGTTATGTGCTTACGAAAACTGTTTGTTGGTTTACACGCACTGTTAACTGTACCTGGTCTTGTTTGATGACGGGTCGATGAATCCACGAGTTGATAAATGTGTGGGTACAGTACTTCGGTTGCCAGTTTTCTGTCTATGCAACCAAGCAGGATTCCTTTTTCCATTTTTCTTGGAGAAATTAAAGCAGGACTAGTTCAATGTAATGGTATGTTTATCTCTGTATTTCTCCAACATCTACATGATTTAATTCTGTAAAGAAAAACTCTCCTGTTCTGCGACCTACTCGTAGGGGCAAAACAGGGATGCAAACACACCAAAAATATCTTGGGCCTTGGATTAGTATTCTCAGTGTGATTGGTCGTTTAAACAATGGCACTGATTGCCAACAAAACTAATTATCTAATGGTGCCTGATCCATTGCTGACTCAGATCCACACCATTAGGCCTAGATTCTTGCGCTTGATACATGTTCTTGGCAGCATCCCCTTTCTATTGTCATATTGCTCTTTTCGCCACTTCCATTATTCTCTGATTAGTTATCCAGTGTTGTAAAGTGTGGATGTAGACATCCAACAAACCAAACAGATGAACGTTCTGTTGTTTGCAGCTGAAGTGTCTTGTTTGTGCAGGCAAGGGACCATACTATGCCTAGCCTTTTCTTCTGAACCGGAATCTATGCCAAATTAACCTTAAGCTTGCATTGTTTGGAAGCCACTCATGGAGTCATCGTCATCCACTTGACATTCATTCATGGTGCCAGGATCATGCCAGTCAACAACACCGGCTGTGGGCAGATCAACTTGTGCAGTTGGTATCATGAGCAGGCGGCCATATGAACAGGAACAGAAAGTTTTCCTTTCACGAGACCAATCCCTTGCCCCTCAGGAGCGGAAACTGAAATGGCAAAGTCCTTTGGTTTCACGCCATTATTTCTTGATATCCATCAGTGCACATCGCTATCTGATTACAATCGATCTGATCAGGCAAACCCAAACGGGTGCCTCTGACTTCAGTCGGAAAGCGATGTGTTTTTGCCCCCCACGTCGTCTTCAGCAACAGCCTCCCTAGCTCGATCTCTCGCTCGATCTGTATGATGCATTGCATCTGACGACCTGAAGGACCCCGTTGATTGGAGTGTAACGCGTGGTTGCTCTACATGGTCGACAGCTCGAGGGACTCTTCTCTTCTCGAACCCTCTGAAATTTTCTTGGAATGATTGGCGCCTTCTGCGGATCATCGAAAGCCCAAGTTAACTTTTTGAATACTCTGTTGGTGGTGCCGATAGGAATAACTACCATTATCGTTCCAGTACTGGATAGACACGTTATGATTTGTTTTTCCAAAAGAAGACATCTTATTAGGATCGCGTTCCGTTCGAGAGAAAACATCGTAGGATCGATTTGTCCCGTGTACTTTCGGCGACGTCTCTTTCTGGATTTCTGTTCTCTCTCTCATGACCTGTTCTAGGATACCACAAGTACAAAGTGGAGTAAGTCAATATTCTAAGAGCAGAGGCCGCAAGGACCCTGCTTTCAGCAAAGAAATCCTCCTGCTGCACTGAACAAAAACGGATCCGTTAATGATTATGACGAACATTTCAGCGAGAACTTAGCTCTCCATCCCTCGAAGAGTCTACAACTGTGGTCTTCCCCGCAACCTCTTCCCATACGGCACGAAATGAAAGAAGCCGCTAGGCTCGAATGGTGAGAAAACAACGCACCGAACTTGCAATAATTCAGAAAGATTTTGTTTGCATGAATGGAACAGCGTGAGCAGTAACTGTGCAAGAACTACAAAAACAGTGGCCCTCGGGATTTCTATAACGAGCCGGAAACCTGAATCGAGAAACAACACTTTGGTTGTGATGATCACCAAAGGTTAATCGTTATCGGGGACCATGAACGTAATTTTTTCCAGAACTGACGTTGGATGAGATGAGGATTGAGAACGTTGCACCGTTCAACGTCCCCGGTGGCTAAGGGAAGACTTTGGGCACGTTCGCTTCAGCTTATTCAGTCGATTTATCAGTTATCAAACAGTGTTTTTCTCTCAAACAAATCAACCGTTTCAGTTTCAAAGTCCAGCCGAACAGGCTTTTTGTTTTTTTTTTCTGTTTTAAGAGGAGCGGCGGAGGAAATTCAAAGGTGGCGTCAGAGTTGATGTCATTTTGCTGGCAGAATACAGGACAGGATTCATCGACACTTTTCCATGGCCACACAGCACACGACGACTCCCGCCTCGAAAAAACAGAAAGAAAAGCTGCGCTTTTGCCCCCCGGCAAGCAAAACCGGCTTTCCACCGCAGATTGCACACGCAGAGAATCCAATCTCCCACCACCATCACCGTCACCGCTTGTAGCCTGTTGGTTCCTCCCACGCTTCCACTCGTCTTCTTCCACGGCTTCCGCGCCCTGCTGCCCCTCCCCCAATACCAGCCTAAACCCAGCGAGCACGCACCCAAGTAACCAACGCACGCAAAGGTACACGCACGAGCGCACATCCTCTTCTCTTCTCCGGCGCGTCAGGGACCAGGAGGCACAAGAGGAAGGAACCCCTTTGCTTGATCAAGAACAATCGAGGAGAACCCAAAAGTGCAGCCTTTTACCAGTTTGCTTCGATTCCATCAACTGCAAGATCCGCAACGACGACGACGACGAGAGGTATTCCCTTCTACGACGGCACGGCCACCGAGGCGGCGTCGCCGCGATGGGTTCTCTGGCGCTGAGGCGTAACCCGCCGCCGCCTTTCTCCAAGTCGCCGGGCTCCCTGCTGCTGCTCTCCAAGTCGCTCACCCTCTACTGCTGAGCTGAGCTGAGCACCCCCGGCGGTTGCTGTCGCTCGGCTCATGGGCGGCGTGGCCTCGTCGGCGAGAGGGGGACGGGGAGGTGACGGCACGGTGCTGGGGGACTTGCCGGAGAGCTGCGTCGCGGAGGTGCTGCTCAGGCTGGACCCGCCGGAGATCTGCCGGATGGCGCGGCTCAGCCGCACGTTCCGAGGGGCCGCGTCCGGGGACGGCGTCTGGGAGTCCAAGCTGCCGAGGAACTACGCTCGCCTCCTGGCCGCTGCCGCGGCCGGCGTTGGAGGAGAGCGGCAGGCCGCCGCCGCCACGGCGCTTGAGGCGGAGACGCTGCCCAAGAAGGATGTGTACGCGCGGCTGTGCCGCCGGAACCGCTTCGATGGCGGCAAAAAGGTACGCGCTTCTTCTGGACTTGCCGGGTCATCTTTTTGCTTACCTGTTAGCTAGGTGAATCATATTCTAAAAAGAAAAGCGAATCATATTCTATTGATTAATTTGGATGAAATTTGTTGAATCGATTTGTGAGACAACATTGTATTGTCCAAACTGCGACTGTGCATGACTAAAATGGCCTGGATTTGAGTTTGGTTTGCAGCAAAGGCAGTGTATTTGTGTCTGGACTTTGGAGTCTGATTAGCATCTTGAAGTTGAGTTACTTGTATCTATAATTGTGTTGTTACTGCTTAGACATAAAATTTGTATGGCCCTTTGTGTAGGAGTTCTGGCTGGACAAGGGTGGTGGAGGTGTCTGCATGTCAATCTCGTCAATGGCACTTTCAATAACGGGCATTGAAGATAGGAGATATTGGAATTTCATTCCCAATGATGAATCAAGGTGCTTTCATCTACTAGCAATCAAAATCTCACTTGTCAATTTTTAGTGATCATGTTTCATTGTTTATGTATGTGTTGAAGTTATTTTTCGTATGTGGTTACTGATTTGCATACTTTACTATTTGGCGTCGTAGGAAATGTGTCAAAGAAATAGCAATTTTGTTCTGAGGCCTGTCTGTTCATCTTATGTTCTAGCCTTTTAAATATAGATGGCTCACTTATGCTCAATTGATGATGGATGGCACACAAACACATACACATCATGTTTGCTTCAACAGTTCTTGGTGTATGAGAGAATATCAGTCTAGTGATTGTGCTTGTTGAGTTAAATTTGGGACTTATCAACTTGTGTCTCAAGACTAAACTGGTGACTTGGTGAGAGTTCATGGCAGAAAATGACCAACTCTTCATTCGCCCCTTTCCACTAACTAGGGTGCTGTAGCTTCATGAATAAGATATAGTAACCTTAGGGTTTAAAATCACACCTTAAGTTTGCTTGAAAGATGGAATGTTCTGTTTCCTGTGTCTGTATTAAGTCCTACAATGTTTGCACAGTAAAGACATAATTACCTGTTCCCAGACACATTATCATTGAATTCTGCTTTTTGTGTGATTTAATTGAACATACTAGTGCCAACCTAGTTAGCTTATTTTACTAACCTCTTCGGTCACATGAATATATATAGCCACTGTTTCAACTTTCAAACTGTTATAAATAGGAGAAGTCATGAATTTGTGGCTTTCCTTGCAGATTTCACACGGTTGCTTATCTCTCACAAATTTGGTGGTTCGAAGTCAGAGGGGAGGTTGAATTCTGCTTCCCAGAAGGTACTTATAGCCTTTTCTACCGTGTTCATCTAGGCCGACCATTCAAGCGGCTTGGAAGACGGGTTTATAGCTCAGAGCACATCCATGGCTGGGACATAAAGCCAGTGCGCTTCCAAATGTCAACTTCCGATGGACAGCAAGCTCAATCCAAGTGCTATTTTACTGATCCGGGTGTCTGGATCAATCACCATGTTGGGGACTTTGTTGTGAAGGACTCGAACAAACCGACAAACATCCGGTTTGCGATGATTCAAATTGACTGCACGCACACGAAAGGAGGCCTCTGCGTGGATTCAGTGGTGGTGAAACCGCAGTACCTCACGCAGCAAAAAGCACCTCGGCGTTTTGTGTAGATCTGTCAAACAAGTGGTATTGATACACTTAGAGATATGCATATGCTCCATAGTTTTTGTTCTTTATACAGAAGTGTGGTTGCATTTACACAAAATTTTCCAGTCCTGTAATGTAACTGAAGGGGCAGGTGATTTTTGGTTCCTCTTGTCCCTCATGCTACACATATGTAAATTGTACCCTTTTGAACTTTGAAATGTATATCTGGTGTATTCTGCTGTGCACCTTGCCCTTGTGTACACAGGCTTTTTTGTCGAGCCAAAATTTCCAAATTTTGAGTTCAATATTGTGTACACAGGCTTTTTTTGTCATGTGGTGGATGCACCTAGATCAATATTGAGTTCGCAGCCGTAACTTGTGACGGTGTGTCGAACTCGAAAGTGTCGATCATCATGTCGACCTGCCTGTTGCCTCACCAGCGGACGAGAGCCGGAGCATGCCCGCAAATTGCAAACGTGCTTCTGGAGCTCCACCCTTGCTCAATTCGGGAATAACTGAGCGCTCCTAAGGCCTTTTTTTTATGGGTTTGCAGGAAAATACAGAGCATTGATTCGCAAAAAAAGTATTGCACAAAACAAAATATTATATCCATAATTTGATTTAGCAAAATCTGTTACTATTACCAACTCACAGCTCAATGTAACTTGTGGACTAGGGTAACAAAGTACCAGTGAACACTGACTCCTCAGTGAGCATTAAAAAGACCATCCTAGCATCACCCTTTCGCCTCGAGACATCATCATGCACTGTCCCCATTCCTTCGGTATGGCATGTACCGGTGATCTTTAGAAGCATTCTTCCTCCGCCGCTTCTCCATGAAGGCATCAAGTTTTCCTGCCTCCTGTGAATGATGAACACAATTTTGAAGAATGAGGCAAAGGCCCTGAAGTTGGGGGAAAAAAACTGCCAGTAAACCTTGTAAGTTTTACCTTGAGCTCCTCGTACTTATTAATCAACTTCCTTTCGCGAAGTTCAGCTGGTTAAGAAAAACGAAAGTAACTCTCAGACTCGCATATAGAGGGACAGTGAGCAAAGTAAGGAGGGAATAGGATTGAAGACAGACATCTCTTAAGATAGTATGGTCGCTTTCCGGCCTTTGCTGCTTCCCTCTCTTTCTTAATATGTTCGCGCAGGATCTCTGATTCAACATTCTTTCGAGGATGCGACTTCAACTGCTTATCCTGTAGACATTTCCATTTGAAGAATCAACTAAAGCACATGTTATCTGAAGCAAGCTGATCCCATTGCTCGCTCAAACATAAAATGGACAAAGTTCAAAATTAAGGAAGTAACCAGCCAAAAAAGTCTTCTCATTGTCAACTCTATGTATGAATACAACTTGGTAATTTGTTATTGGATGGCTGGAGATAGTTTCTGATGAGGCCTAATAGCCAACATCATCTTATCCTGACTCCATTCAAATGAAAACTTGCATGAACCATTTCCAGTTTATGAAGCGACAGCAAATGATGATAACCATGTTATAAATTTAAAGATGTTCAGGATAAATTAGTCAACATTTTCACAGATGGCAGATACATCTTTTTAGTCATGCAGTATAGCTGACAATGCCTTTGCCTACTGAATTGGAATCATTGTTGAACTACTAAAAGAGACTTCAGTCATATATCAGAAATCCAATGGGGGTTAAAGGTCAACCAAAATTTGCTATAGCCTACAAAATAGTCAATATCAGGACAGTCAGGAAGTTTATCTCACCAATCATCACAAATTAAGCATCAATATAGAAATTCCAAAACATACTACTTTTCATGGATATCAACAGCAACAGCCAACATGTTAAGAAGTAATACGTACAATCCATGTGACACGACTCTTCATTTCTTCAATGGCATTTGGGTCCTTCGATTTCTTAATCATTTCTTGAAGTCTCTGCATATGCCAGAAAATGCATGATGAAATTATTTTTGTTGAACATCTTCAAATCAATGCATTTGAATATGAACACTGGACAAACCTGTTTTTCAGCAGGAAAGTCTTCATCAAATAAGAAATTGTATCTTTTCCTGAACCTGCATGCCAACAAAATCAGCAAGTGTTGCAGAAACCATCAAGCTTACAGCCAGTACAAGAGTGAGCAATCAAATAAGACCATGTAGGAATACTAATCTTGAGGAATCATGCCATGGGAAGGAAAAGAAATGGAAGTAATCAACTAGGTGAAATAGGTTAGTGGTCTGAATTGACCCATTTCAGTTGTAAGCAAATAAGACATGATAACAGCCTTAAACTGAGTACACAATCAAGAACTTCTAAAGTTATATCGAGATACAACAGCAAAGCAGAAACTGATAGATAAAAAAAGCTTTAAATGTGTGTGGAGACAGTAGAAAAATACACTGCATCTGTGCATTCAACTCTTACCCTTCTTTGTCAACAGATCCATATATAGGTTCAAATCTGGGATCCCTTACAACCTATGGAAAAGAGCAATTTCATAAATTGATATGGATTTCAAAGATAAAGTGCACAATATAACCTTTCATGATTGAGCCAGATAATTACTTATTTACAAGAATAAGAAAAAAAGGAAGGCTAAGCACATTAGGGGAAGTTGGAAAAGTCAAATATATATAGCACACTGTTTTGTGATAGACCGTTTCTACTTAAGTAATGTGTCGATTACAACATTTATTATTTAATAAAATAAACCGAACAGTAAAATGGATTGGTTAAGAAAGCATGGTTGCACTTCTCAAAATGAAACTGCCAGAAGAACATTTAAGATGAAGCAAACCGGATTTTACAAGTAAAGGCATTAAGAAACCTCTACCCTGCAGCAGCAAGGCATGCCCAATCGAACAGGTGATTTAGGAAACCATTATATCACAGGTAGAACAGGCAGAGAGACTGGCTAATTCATTAACTTGTCAAAACACAACTATGCTCTACCTCACATTCCAAATTGCTAATACACATAATCTAATCAAACAAAAACACAGTATCTCAACACAACACGTGACAAATCGAACTAAATTGAGAGCACAACTAACCTTCTTGGGAACCTGGATCACCTCCCTGAGCTTCGGTGGCCGCATTTTCGTGCTTATCTCCATCGGCCTGTTCAAAACACACGCGAACCCATCAGTACCAACAGCCACCACGAACAGCAGAACCCCTGAAAAGGCAGCAGCAGCTGGGCATCGCCGAACCTCTTCTTGCTAGCCCTGCGAGCCTTCTTCTCTGCGGCTGCTTTGGCCGCAGAGGCAGTCCGCAAGGCGAGCGACCCGTCGGCCCTCGCGCGCTGCAGCTCTCCGAAGGGCACGTCGGCCAGCGCGCGCTCCAGCTCCCGCTCCCGCGCCACATCCTCGTCGTCGCTCCCTGACTCGGACTCCGACACCGACGACGAGGAGACCTCCTGCGGCGCAAACGAACTCCGGTAAGCTCTCCGTGATTCGCGCGGTCACCGGCAAGGCAGGAAAAAGAGCAGATCCCCCGCGTACCTCGTCCTCGTCCGACTCTTCGGATGCGCTGGGCAAGTCTTCCTCCGGTTCGCGCTTGCTAGACGTCGAGGCGGAGGCTCCCGTGGGGCGGCGGTTGGGGCCTCTCATGGCGGCGGCGGCGGCGGCGAGGTTATGCTGGGGGCTCCTATCTATCCCTTGGAAGGTAGATAAACTTCCAGCCCACCGAGGCCCATCTTAGGTCCCCTTTGGCATGGCTCATTCCAAAACGGCTTCACCAGTGAAGCCAAAGCCGGTGAAGCCAAAAAAACTGGCTTCACCCGGCTTTTAGTTCATTTTAGTCCCGGCTTACAAAACGGCTTCACGCTACAGTGCCTCGATTTGCGTGAAATAGACAAAGCCAAAGTCGAAATAAGCCGTGCCAAAGAGGACCTTAACCTTTTTCTTCTTCTTCCACACCTTTCTTCCCCAACCCTCCCATTTGATGATGCCTCACTAAAATAGGTTGGATAAAAAATATTATCCAATATTTTAAAAAAAGTTAAACCAATATTTTTTAAAAAAAGTTGGACCAACATTTCTTCGAAAAAAAATTGAACCAAGATTTCTTCGAAAAAAGTTGAGCCAACATTTCTTTAAAAAAAGTTGAGGTAACATTTCGTAAAAAAAAGTTGAATCCAATATTTTTCAGAAAAAAAGTTGCACCAACATTTTAAAAAAAAATTGAATCCAACTTCCTTCTCTAACTCCGACAGCCGGCGGCGGCGGCGGGGAAGGGAGGGGTGGCGCGCCGGGCGGCAGCGGCGGTGCCGAGGCAGCCGTGGCGGGGGGCGCGGTGCGGGGCCCGCACGGGGACGGCGCAGACGAGGGAAGGAGGGAAGGGTGCTAAGATTTAAGTTTGGCACGAATCTTAAATACTGGGAGATGCCTTCCTACCCTCCGAAGGATGGATAGGTTTTCCGGGTTATGCTTGTGCGTGCGCGCAGGGTTACGAAACGGAGGACATCATACTCGGGGCCTCGGTCCGTATAGACCCATTTATGACCTGAACATATTAGGCCCGGCCCGCATTAGCTCATGCTACAAGCCCAATAAATCAATAACTGCCCCTACTGGGCCTGCAAATGGTCGGCCCACTATGATCAGTTTTGTAGGGGGTGCTTGATTGCTGGCCACAGCTACGGTACCCGCAGCACAGTGAATAGCATTTGCGCCCGCTGGCTGTGGCGCCCCGCCACAGGCTTTGGCGCGGGCGTGCGTGGCGTGGCCAGTGGAGGCCAGGAACCAAGCAGCCTCATAGTCTGTTCCATCATCATCACTCGAGTCGAGTCGCTGTCTGCCTATATCTTTTAGGCAACTGATATTCTTCAGATCTCTTGCTTGTGTGATCGTCAATTCCCCGTAAAGGATCCTTTCAGTGCAGGCCCTTTGCTTTCCGAAGGCCTGTGAAAGCCCCGGTCTCTGCAGTTCTGTTAGCTTTCCGTCGAAGACGATCGGCGACGGTAACTGCTCATCAGAACGAGATGCGACGGGCCAACACCTCGGCTCCCTGCAGAAGTTACGCCGTTGCTCTCCTCTGAGTCTATCGGATCATCCAGATACTGCATGATCGATTCCATCTTAAGAGATGACCTGCCGGGTTGTTTTCTTGTGCCTTGTTCTTCTCCCCTAAGTATCTTCTCAGGCTCCCCTGCCGCTGCCGGCTGCTGCTTGCCAGCCATGCCCTTGACCTTGAACAGGTCACAGTTTGAAATGCGGTTCGCTGATTTTATTATGTGTCACTTTCAGACACCGTTCTGAATCAGTTGTGCCAATGCCATACAGCGCATTGGTGGTGATGGACATGAGCAAACTGTGCACTCTTTTTTTCTGAATACGTAGGAAAGCTGCGTATCTTTCGATTTAGAAAAAATAACAAAGTTGTTATAACGCGGGTTTTATTGGACGCACGCACACGGTTTGGAGAGTTAGGGACGATTACATAGGAAACCAGCAACTGAGAGAAAGAAAAGAAAAGAAAAGACGCCAAACGCTGATTAGATATGCTGCTGCACACCAACCGGTAGCGGCCATCCTAAACTGACTAGGTGCCTTGCTCCTGCCTGTGACCATGACGCTGCTTCAGCAGGAACGTCTTGCAGTAGGACCGCCGGCGTCTTTGGGGCTCCTCTGTCGAAGACGCGATCATTACGCTCCTACCATATCTTCCATGAGATAAGCATGAAACTTGAATCCATCCCTTTTCGCTGAGGATTGGTTAGCCCTTGGCGCTTGTGAATCCACCAGTTTCATTTCCTGAGAAACTGTGCACTCCAAGTCCAACTTAATTACGAGTAGCTTCGGTACAGCGCCGAGCTTTCTGTCGAGAGGTTATGGTTTCTTCTACGATGAGAAACACCTACGCTAGAAGCAATACACTTGCCAACGGCAAGCAAGCGTCCGGCACAAACCTTATGTTTGAAGCCAATGGCTTTCCGGAACACATGGAACCCTCGGTTCGGGCGTCGAAATCGGGGGCGGTTTCGACAAGGAAAAGGCGAGAAGCGCTCGGCCATCAGTCTGTGTGCTCCTCCAAAGTGTTGCAGACTTCGTTCTTCCTGGACAGAAAATAATGTTTGGGATTGGACCCCTGCTGCTGGATGATGCTCTCATGTGACCTGTCACCAGAAGCATTGCTTGCAAGTTGCAACACATACAGATTGCTTCACTCTTTCTCCATTTCTTCGGTACCATGCATTGGTGGAAATATAACTGCACATCAGGCTTGAGAACTATGGGCAGTATTGCTCCAGTCTGTTTCTCCGCTGAAACCGCAAAACCGAACTGAAGACCTTTATCATGTTCTGGCGATGCCTGCGCGTTGATCCGCGTAGCGGGGAAACGAGTGAACGAGCAGTGTCATTCACACTACCGAACAATGACAGGTCCAAATCAACGCTAGTTGCGGTAGGGGCAGGCTTAACTGTCTCTGATTTGCTTTAATTCAATGTCGACAGGTATGATCTGTATGGTGCTGGCCCTGCTTAACAGACTTTTATGGATGTGTTGCGCTTACCAACAAATGAACAGCGACAGGAGTACGGAAAAGGCTAGCTGTGGACTCGTGGTGGTGAAGCGAGAGTACATTGGTCATGCATCTTTTTCATGTGCTCTTTGTTTTTCCAGTTAGTTGATACTTGCAGGAATGGGGGCTACTCTTCTTTTATTTCTTGCCATCGCTTTTTTATCCTTTAAATGTTCAGGTACAATACTATTTACTCGCTTTATTGGGTCATACAGCTTATAAAGTGCCCTGCTAGTGGGGGGTTTTATGGCTTTAGTTTACCTCCTTTGTTGATTGTCTGAATGTCAGAAACTGACCGACAAATTTCTGTTTGTTAAATCAGCTCTCAGGTCACTAAGTAAACTAAACATAAAATGATGTGTAAATTATAGGCATGTTGAAGCTCATTATCTAAAAAAAATAGGCATGTTGAAGCTGGCGGGTTCTTTTATGTTACTTAGTTGAATTCAGAGAGTGGAACCAATTTTCAATAGAAGGGATTCAGAAAGTAGACTGCTACCGACAGTCGACAGAGCAAAATACTGCATTTTCTTTCGTTTTGTCTGGTTCAGAGTTCAGGGAGTGGTGCATCTCTTTTTTGTTAAGGAAAAAGTCAGTAGAAGGACTATGATAGTGAATATCAATGACCATGGAAAAGGTGTAATGCATACTTCTTGTACGCACACAGCAGCTTCTGTTTACACTTGATTACTTGAGCAAGAAGAGTACATGAGTACAGGGCTCTGGTAGGTTCAAACACCAAACGTAACAGCGCATTCAGATTCTTGTTCTCCCACGTGAACCGGCTTCTCTACCACTACCACCATCCCATCAGGCGCAGCGCGATGGCCGTGAAAAATTTGCGATGTTTAACAAGGACAGCACACTGATTAGATGCTCTGAAAATCATAGATTAATCTTCACAAGAATCCCTTTCTTTCTGAGGCGAAGCTTCAGAAGAATCTGATGATGTTTTGGCACATACTAGATGCGCACATCTCGCTCGATCGATCGATCAACCACGCTCGCAAAGTGCGGTCTGGGAGAATACATCATGGAGCGATGATAGATGGCATCCCAAAAACAAAAGCAAAGGCAGGCAGGCAGGCACACAGCATTATGGCGGGGCAAAAGAAGGAGAGCGTATTATTGTTGGGTAAAGAGGCTCAGCGTTATCATTGCCGCTAGAACAAAAGCCTAGGAGATATTCTTGCTTCGTGGTTAGTCCTTGTACTTTTACGACTTTATGCAGGCATCAGCTTTGGACAGGACATTGCTGTTGATCGATGCATCACTGTTGGCATGGTACGCATACTGTTGAGAGCATGTACTACGTTTACCGAGCAAGAATTTGATCACTGAAATGTAGATCGAGGGGTTCATCCATCTCAACCCGGACAGCAAGTCAGGAGCAGTAACCAGTAAGTACAACGGCTATGACGGTTAAATTAAGTGGCAACAGTACTAACAGTTAGTTAGATCAGAAAAGAGGGAGAGGGAGTTGGGGCTGATTTATTTGCGCGGCGACTGCAGGAGCAGGATCCGGCGAGTACTGAACAAGCAGCAATCATCGAACCATGATGAACGCCGTTCGTACGCGCAGCACGGTGGCTAAGCACCTAGCTTCACATCTAACACTATCCGCGTTAGCTTAGGCTCGTCCTCGCGAGATCCATCACGGGGAGCGCTCGTACGCACGGCACGGCTCCGTGCTCCGTGCAGATACGGCTACGGCTACGGCTACGGCGCCGATCTGGAGAACGGATAGGTCAGCGGCACACTACACGGCTAACAGCAGCGCGCGCGTGCGTGCAAACCGAAGCGCACGGTACGGGTGCAGATTTTGTACGCGCGTGGACGGGCGTCGCGCGCTCACCAGTCACCAAGACGAGAAGATGAGATGGTCTGTACGAGTACGAGTACGTACACGGAAGGAATCAAGGAACAGGCCGCCGAGTGACACGGCGCGCGACTAGGCGGCCGCCTCTGGGGCCGAGATCACGAGCGATGAGCCGGTGACTGACACGAGCTGAAAGAATCGGTTGTCAGGAATCAAGATGGCGCGAGCGGCTGGGCGTGCGGGCGCGGCCACGCCTGCAGTGGCAGCGGCAGTGCAGTCAGCTGACGATCCCCGGATCCCTATCCCGCAAGAGGCCGGGAGGTTGCGGACGCCATGGGCGCCGAGCACGAGCATGCCATGCGTGTTCTGCTGTTACGGCAACCTCCAGTCCAGACACCCGATCGGTCACTAGTCGACGTGACGAACTGCGTTGCCATCATCGACGTCGATCCCAGGAGGAATGGGATCGGGACCAGTCACCAGTGCGTGATTAGTTCTTCTAAACTCCCTGTCAAAGTGTCAGGACTGATGAGGAGAGGGTATCCAAAGAAGCCAAGCGGTATCGGCAACTTGCGGTGGCCGCCGCAGCGCCGGGGGTGGCCAAGTGGGATGCGGCGTTGACCGGACGTGCCGCGCGCTGCCATGATGGGGCGACGAGTCAACATCCACCTGGCCAGCCGACACTGGCAGCTCCCCCCCTGCTGCCGTTCCCGGTTAACAATTGCCAAACCGCACGTGCGTGCAGCTGCAGCCGCTGCGGCTGCCCAAGTCACCAAGTGCCCAACCCAAAAAAGATCACAGTTTTTTACAGGCCCAGAACTCTGCGGCAAAGCTTGAGGAGACCTGATGTTACCGTTGCGGTCGCAGGCGTGGGCGGAGCAGAGCTTCTTCAGTTCTTCGTAGGCGTCGCTCGCCGGGGTTCGGATTTGGCCATTTGGGGCCGCGCGACGCGGTCGCGGTCGTGGGTGTGGTGGGTGCCGCGTCGGCGCGCGGGTCCCGCCGGCCGTAGGTTATACGGTCGCTTTCCGATCACGTCGCCGGAGGCGTGGCGGGCGGCCCACGGGGGTGCCGACGTGGGCGGCTCCCCCGGACGCCGCGTGGACTGGCTGTCGGTGCAGTGGTGCGGCTCCTCGCGCCACCGACGGGTGGGGCCGGGAGGGGGCTGTCTGATGCCCGCCTGTGACAGGCGGGGCCTGCAGGGCCTAGGCCCGCGCACTCGGAACACGCCCGTTCGCTCGGCTGCTCGCTTTCTTTTGGCACCGTTGGCCGGAGTGGCCTGCAGGACCCCGGCTCCTTTTGGCGGCGTCTCCCACATTCATCCTTCCTCGGTGAAAAAAGTTTCTACGTAAAATACATCATCTTGCGTATTTTTACCAGTCAAGGACCATCAGCTTACCCGACTTCCCAGCATGGTAAAAGTCTGAAAGCAAAGGCTCTCCACTAATCCAGTGTGATTTACCCAATCTGACCAGTAGACTCAGACTGGTCAGATTTTCTCTGTATGGTACAACTACAAGCCGAGCAGCAAAGAGCTTTTGCGCGGGCGTTGGCTGGAAGCGGCAATGACGAGGGAGGAAGCAAGTGGCAATTGGAATACGCGCTCTCACCAGGCCTGTCGCGCCGCTTCGACAGATTTGGGAACCAGGCCTGTTGCCACATACGGCCATCGCCCCGCGTACCTGACTTTCTCGTCATCATCAGCCATCATGCACCCAGCTACCTAAGCTTTGCCAGCCTTTGTTTATCACCGATCTACACGGATGGGGCCAAGTCGCAGTACAGCGAAACTCCCAGCAGAACGAAAAATCACCGGTTTTCAACCTGCCATGCCATGGTACTGCTACTAGGAAGACGGAAGCAGTGCCTTTTTCGTAGGAGCACGTCACGAAATTCTCCCGGTGATTCGTGGTGACATGGTGACATGATGCTAGCTGCTACGAGTACCTACAACCTTCTGCTGCTGAGGTCGCTGACCTGACTTCAGGTTCAGGCCGGTCGCGCGCGTTCCACCTTGTTTAGTTGGCCAAATTAGGAGGTGCTAAATTACGCTGGCACTGTAGCACACTGTAGCGTTTCGTTTGTATTTGTGAATTATTGTCCAAATATTGACTAATTAGGCTCAAAAGATTCATCTCGCAAAGTACAACAAAACTGTGCAATTAGTTTTTAATTTCATCTACATTTAGTACTCCATGCATGTACCGTAAGTTTTATGTGATAGGGAATCTTCTTTTTGCATAGTGTCAAAGTTGGGAGTTGGGGGTGAAGTAAACAAGGGCTTATTACCCCGACCCGGCCGGCGGCGAACACTTGGAGGCAAAGGCACAGGTACCAACGAAGGAACAATCTAGCTTTTGTTGGTGTTGTTGCACTCGCAGACGTGCAGTGCGCGTGAAGCCCTCCTTCCTTTTGCTCCTCCCCTTTGCCAATGCCAAGTGAAAGCACCGGCACCGGGCGGGGGAGAACGAAAGCGAGCGATCGAGGTGGGCAGGGGAAAGCAGCGCAGCGGCAGGTTGGTGCGATTCCGATGCCCCAATCGCGCGCGGCTACGTGGCACGCCTGGCGCCCGCGCAGGCGTTTGCTTGGCGGCTACGGCCCCGCCCGGCCGCCGGCAAGCCGTCGTCCCAAGCAATCCTGCATTCCTGCTCCTGCCTACCCAGCCCCCGCGCCCGCTTTCACCGCGCGCCTGCCGTTGCCGCCGGAATGGTTAGACCCCGCACGGCAAGGAACGAACCAAACCGAAGCCCGGCACAAGGGGACGAAAAAGGCTCGGCGGCGGAACGCCATTGTTGGCTTTGCCGTTTGCCGCCCTGTGTTTCTGTAAGTTGCGCTCGCGTCCTCCTCGCGCGCGTGGTGTCGCTCGCTCCCTCGCCGCGTTTTTTATCGGTATAAATATTCTGCCGCCCTGTCCATGAGTTGTACGCGCTGTTTTTTTCCCTCCCCTTTCCTGCCTGCCAGCAGCAGCCCAGCAGTCTCTCTCTTCCTCCTTCCCCACCGCAGCTCCTAACCCCCCACCTACCTCTTCTGCCCGCTGCCCCCGGCCCTGATCCTGCCCGATTTCCCCAATTGAGGTCAGGGGAGGAGGGCACACCTGCGCTCGCTGCAGCTGAGAAACCGTGTCGCCCGCCCCGCCCAGATCCGGCGCCGGCAGACTCGCCCCTTCCCGCGCAAGCAGGGGACCCGTCCGCGCCTGGCAGAGCAGAGAGATCTTTTTCGGGAGAGAGCGGAGCAGAGCTCGACTGCTTGGTCGCTGCCGTTGAGGAGAGAGTGCAGGAGCGGTTGTTGAGGCGGAGCCTTCTGCACGCGCGTGGGGGTGCTGGGCGTACCATGAGAAGATGATGCGCACCAGGCCCAAAGGTACATTCGCGGACGCGATGAGGGAGAGCTCCCCTCCTGCTGCTCCTGCTCCGGGTTCGGCGGCCGCGGCGGTGAAGGAGGACGAGTGGGAGGTGCGGCCCGGCGGGATGCTGGTGCAGAAGCGGAGCTCGGACGCGGACGCCCCCGCGGGGGCGCCCGTGCCCACCATCCGCGTCAAGGTCAAGTTCAATGGCGTCTACCACGAGATCTACATCAACTCGCAGGCCTCCTTCGGTAAGCGCAATGCGCCCTTCGGCCCGCCCGGCGATTCCGCGAGTTGCCTTGTTCGTTCTCCGCTGCTGCGTGCTGATTGAGAGATGGTGCTGCGGCTGCAGGTGAGCTGAAGAAGCTGCTGTCGACGCGGACGGGGCTGCACCCGGAGGACCAGAAGCTGGTGTACAAGGACAAGGAGCGGGACTCCAAGGCGTTCCTCGACATGGCCGGCGTCAGGGACCGCTCTAAGATGGTGCTGCTCGAGGACCCCGCCGCGCAGGCCAAGCGCCTCCTCGAGCAGCGGCGCACCGACAAGGCTGAGCGCGCCGCCAAGTCCATCTCCCGCGTCAGCCTCGACGTCGACAAGCTCGCCACCAAGGTCAGAATCGAGCAGCTGCTTCCTGGTTCTAGCTCGCGGTGACTCTGGCATCGAATTGGTGTTGAGTTTGGCTGGTACACTCGATTCGGCGCAGGTGTCGGCGCTGGAGACCATCGTGGGCAAGGGCGGCAAGGTAGTGGACGCCGACGTGGTGACCCTCACCGAGGCGCTCATGAACGAGCTGGTCAAGCTGGACTCCATCGCCGCCGAAGGCGAGGTCAAGGTGCAGCGGCGAATGCAGGTCAGTGCTCACACGCCGCGCCAATCTATCGACGCTTCTCGGACGAATTCAATCCGCTTCCGACTCTGACGAAGCAACGGGTATGCTGGTGCAGGAGAAGCGGGTGCAGAAGTACGTGGAGACGCTGGACGCCATCCGCGCCAAGAACGCGGCGGCGCCCAGGGCCAACGGCAACGGCGCCGCGAACGCGAACGGGCACGCCAAGGCCCGCGCGCAGCACCTCCCGCCGCGCCCGCCGCCCGTCTCTCAGCGGCGGAACTTCAAGGAGCCCGCGGCGGCGGCCGCCGCGGCGCCGCCCACGCAGAGATGGGAGACGTTCGACCTGCTGTCCTCGGCTCCGTCCACGTCCTCGGCCGCCGTGACCACCACCATGGCAGCCGCGACCACCACCTCGCCGGCGGCCGCGACGGCCTCCCCGATCCCGCGGTTCGACTGGGAGCTCTTCTGAGGGGGGATGGGAAAGCCTCCGTGCGTCCCGGTTGGTCGATCAGACGGTACATCCCTTTGTCCATGGATCCTCTCTGCTCCGATCATTAGCGCCATTGTTTCTCCTGTCGATTCTTTCCATTTCTTTCTCCTATTCCTCTTCTTTTCTTCTTCCATTTCCTTTCGATTTGTATATCTATATCTACAAACCAACAGAGGCCGACGCCGGTGAGTGTGTTCAGTGAGCCAAGTCCGTCAGTCCACAACTCCTCCTCCTCCTCCTCCTCCTCCTCCTCCTCATGAGGATCGATCCATCCATGCATGTTTTTCAGTCACAGCAAATAAGCGGTGGTCTTCTTATGACGACGACGACGAAGAAGAATTTTTCGTGACAATATGTATACACACATAAATAGCATGTATATTTGGTTCACTCATACGCTCGTGTATGATTACGATGATTGCTTGATTTCCATTCCAGTGCAATGCTACCCTGTGGAGGGAGATTCAGAGTGTCTGGGCCGAGAGCGAGTGAGATTTGCTGTGCAGGCGCATCATCGATTGGGCTGGGGGGCTTGTGTTTTGTGGGCGCCGGGGACAATTATATTGCGGACCATCCCGCGTGCCTGCCAGGGCAGGGAGGGGAGGGCGGGAGGAACTCAGTTGAGTCCAGGCGAGGCGCGGGGCCGCCGGGCGCCGGCCGGCCAGCCAGTGGGGGCGCGCTGCTCCTGCTCGACTGATCTATGCCTGGGTGCGCTCTGCTACTCGCTCTCGCAAAACCACGTGCCGCGTTTGGTCGGCCGGGTTCGGCGGTGGGAGCAGGCCGACAGTGTTGATTTGCTTGCTCCGTTCCAGTCATTGTCAGTCCAGCAGGGTCATTGATTTGCTTGCTCTGAATACCAAATACCCCTGTAATTATTGGGCTTGGGCATGCTATTATTTTTCCTTTGTAATTTGGAAATCGCTAAATCTCACCTAAGTGGAGGTCCTTAGCACTTGATTTTGGTGCCTGATATTTCTACCAAGATTTAAGCTTCATGGTGAGTATATGAGATAGAAAAAAAATTATGTATTTTGAAGGCCTTCAAACACATTGATTTTTTTTCTTATACCTTTATTTAGGGTTCGGTGTTAGTGTAAACACATGAACTGTAGTTGCAGTTTTTGCGTTTTGAGTAAGCTATGCCTCAGGAAAAAAATTTAGGTGTTAGATATTTTATCCTCTCGCTGTGGAACCATTTTTTTTTCAGTACATAGTTGCGTTTAATCTAAACTATAAATCTTCAAAGTAGGTGGTTCAAAAATCAAGTGCTAAGAGCTTCTAAAGTAGTACATATATAGGTGTTGTATGGACGCTTCTAATAGATCTGGGGACTTGGTTAGTTGTTTCTCAGACCGTTTAAACATGATCGAATTTGGGCTTGTGATAGCCAAAAGGATTATCCTTTTCCAGCATACTGCGAAGAGCAATCTCAATCATAAGCTGGCATTTATTTTTGTTCCTATATATCCCCTTCGATGCTTCTAGTAGTAACTACAGTTCTTAAGCCTGTGACAATAGATTACACTTAGTTCTGGACCTGCTGCATGTGATCCTAGTACGATAGTGCAGGTCGCATCTGATCGGTCGGTTTGTTTCTAGTCCCAATGGAAGAAAGTGTAAACTCTAGCGAAGACCAACGTACACGTTGAAGATCGACCAGACCTAAGACCACTCTCGATGCACGTTTTATTGTATTGTTATCAAAATTATAAATTTAGTAACTGTGTTGATTGAGTTTTATGGGACGAAACTTTTCTCTCATTACATGAAACTCCATCCTCTCTCTTCTCGTAAAGACTTTGCCAAATCAGTAAAATTACTGATGTAGTATAGAAATTAATGATGAAACTCCACGGCCTAAAGCGATTCCTTAAGCACACTTTCCAGGGCCCAATCGGAGGCCGCGCCCATGCTAAAACAAATGCCAACTGACCTGCAGCTAAGCTACAAGCCGTTACGAGCCATAGGTTAATGCAAGTGGATCGCCAGGCCAGCAAACAAAAAAAGAAAAGGTCATCGATCATCTGCCATTCGTTTGCTTTGGCCGCCCGGCGAGAGCATCCTCTCCGTACTCTCAGTCCGGAGTGCCATTGCCTATTGGGTGTGTGTAGAATATCCGCAGAAGGAGAGAGGGGGTGTGCGGGTCCCACCGTGTCTGTGGGCACGGAAAGAGAGGGGAACGTCGATGAGTTGGCAAAATGTGGGCAATGATGAGGTCAAAGTGGACTTTTGGAAGCTTCAGGCCCATGCACCATGCGTGCCGCTCTCGGCTCATCTTCCTCGGCCGGCCGGACCGGGCGGGCGAGCAGGAATTCCGGCCTATAATTCCGCGGCGTTTCAATTGGCTAGCCCATCGATCGGCAGACGACGACGGACGGGTCGTCGTTGTCAGCCGTCGAACTTTGTTACCACCTGTAGCGGACAATACCACGCGTCGCATAAGCTCGCTAGCGAGGACAAGGACAACAACTCCTCTCAATTCTATACTCGCGCTACAGTTGGACCAGCAGCGCGTGCAGTGCAAGCATGCCGCAGGCGAGAGAGCTTTCGCACACCATGTGGCCGTGTTCCTCTCCTCCTCCCATAACAATTGGGCACGTTTGGGATCGGATCACACGGCTGGCGAGCAGGAAGGAAAGCCCTCTCCTTTTTTTTTCACCGCGCCTCAACCCCACGTGCTACCGCACTCGCCGCCAATGGAGGGTGCGCCGGTGAAGTGCGAGCCAGGGCCTCCGCGGGTTCGTTCGTTCCACGGCGCGTCGCCACCGGCAAGGCGGGTCGCGCGCACCGATCGATGGCTGACCGGGTCAGGTAAGGAATCGATCAGGATGTGGTGCCGCCGGTTGCGTGCGGTGCTCCCACATGACCAGCCAGCGGCAACCACAAAGTTGTGGGTGGCCTCCCTTGCGCACATGCCATACACCAACATCTCCTACCCCGTACTGACACAGTACGACCAAACCAGCCATACCACCCATGCACGGAGCGCGGATGCTCCCAACTGACACAGAGAGACCTCCGCACCTTAGGCCATGTTTTAGTTACTCCCAACTCCCAACTTTGACACTATGCAAAAAGAAGATTCCCCATCACATCAAACTTGCGGTACATGCATGGAGTACTAAATGTAGATGAAATTAAAAACTAATTGCACAGTTTTGTTGTACTTTGCGAGACGAATCTTTTGAGCCTAATTAGTCAATATTTGGACAATAATTCACAAATACAAACGAAACGCTACAGTGTGCTACAGTGCTGTAACAGTAATTTAGCACCCCCAAATTCGCCAAACTAAACACGGCCTTACCCAATCCGCACATAAATACGTAGGCGCTGCCGCCATGATGACCGCCGTCGCTGCAGGTTGCGGCTACTTTCGCATGCCCTGAGTCTGCTTCCCCCTGCCGCATGATTGCGTGGAGGCAGCCGCCGGTCGGTCAGGAGCAGTTGCGTGGGCGCGCACAGCCCACCGTTTCGGTCGTGTCCTCTCCCGGTCTCCCTGGTCAGCTAGCCAAGCGCAGCGCTTCCGCGCTCCCCTGCTCGCTTCGCTACTACTGCAAGCTGCTAGCTAGATCCTGCACGCACGCGCCCACGGCATATAGCCGCGGCGGTGCGCGCCGCGCGCGCGTGTTCGGCGGCCGGGGAAATTGCTCTAGTAGTCGCGGTTCCACTCGGGCTGCGCGGCCGCTGCGTACGAGCACACAGCTGGAACGGGGAGGTGACTGCTTGTCGCTGCGATAACGGCCGCCAGCGGCAGGGGTGCCCCCTCCTTTTCCTTCGTGCTGGAGCCGGGAAACACGCCACATGACTCCCCCTCGCGAATTATTGGAGGGAGGCCGGGGATCGGCTGGGCTGGACCGCTGTGTAGTTAGTGCCTTAGTGGGCAGCTCTGTGGGCTTATTAGGTGAGCTCGGTACCTCTGCACACAGTGCGGTCGATCGGTCACACGAGACCGATCGAGCCCGAGATGACGCGGTGCCGTGCGTGCCATCGGCACGTCGATCGACCACGGGAGCCTCGCTCCGCGTCCGGGAAATGGGATGGGAATGGCGCGACCGGCAGGAGTCACGAGCGCAGTGGTACCAGCTTCGCAAGTAAGGGGGTGTTTGGATCCTCGGGCTAAATTTTAGCTCTTGTCACATCAAATGTTTGGATACTAATTAGGAATATTAAACATAGGCTAATTACAAAACCAATTTCACAACCCCTAGGCTAAATCACGAGACGAATCTATTAAGCCTAATTAGTCCATGATTTGACAATATGGTGCTACAGTAAACATTCGCTAATGATGGATTAATTAGGCTTAATAGATTCGTCTCGCGATTTAGCCTAGGGGTTCTGCAATTAGTTTTGTAATTAGCTCATGTTTAGTCCTTCTAATTAGCATCCGAATATCCGATGTGACACGGACTAAATTTTAGCTCCAGGATCAAACACCCCCTAAGGCCCATCCGATGATCCAGACATCTTTTGAGACTGTTCGGCGACAGTAATAAGACTGGCTATAGATCTGGCTATGCTATTTTCTGAGCTCCTCGACAGCAGTAGTGTGGAGTCCTGTAGATATTAGTTCAGGTACGACCGGATAGCCTGAATTTAACGAGACACAGACACCGCAACCAATAGCCAAACGTTAATTAACTCTGTTGGGCCAAACGTTACCACCTGTTCTCTGTTGGGCCAAACGCCTATCTCCATTTTGTGAGAGCTGCTCCCCAAAGTAGGCCTGCAAGCCCGAAAGGTGTCTTTTCGACCGGGCCGTTAGGCCTTGCGAGAGCAGCGCTAGGCCCAAGAGTGTGCATATGGGGCCGTGCCAATCAAATTGGGCCTTCGCGGCAGAAAACATGCATGGAGAGGGCGCGGCGTGTGTGTGTGGAGTTGAGGCTGCTGGGCCGCCGCATCTCTCTCATTTTGCTCGCTCCGCGGCGGCGCGACGATCTCGCTTCAGCAGCGACCAGTCATCATGCTGTCTTGTCAAACTAAGGAACAGCAGCATCCTTTTTTTTTTGAACGGGGAACAGCAGCATCCTCGTCTCGTCTAGTAGGGGAAGGAAAAAACAGCAGCATCGTCCGTGGATTTCTCCGCCTTTTCCTTCCTCACGTACGACGCAGCCCAGTCCATGTGGCTTCTGCCCAAAGTGTGTACGTTAACATGGACGGATGCTAAGGGCAGTCCCAACCCTCCAAGTCAGCTAGTTTTCATAGCATTAAATGGATTGCCACATAAGCAAAACGATGATGTGGTAAGAGAGTTATGAGGAGAGAAGGGAAAAAAATGAAGACTCTGGGTCTCATGCACGAAACAATGTCGGCTCATTCTCCAACGAGCCAAGAAACCACGGCAAACGCGTTGGGGTTGGGCGTCGTGTCTCCCCATGCGGTTTGTGGGACCCATCGTCCTCCTCGCCGCGCCCATCCCCCGACTCCAATGGCTACCGCAGCTTCTCCTCGTGGATAGTCGCTGGAGGTCCGGACCTCGCCATCGGACCTCCTCGATGTTAGATCGCGCCACCCTGAGCTCCATACTGCTAGGATTTGTGGCATGAAGACGGGAAGAGAAGGGGAAGTGGCCGCTGTGCCAGTCGTCGCGCCCAGGCACTGCATGGTAAAGCGTCGCGCCCGCTGCCATCCAGGCTAAACCCCACGCGCGCGGCCAGCCGCCGTTGCATCACCTGCACTCCGCACACACCTATGACCCTGCCACACCCCCACGCGAGCGAGCTTGCCAACCTTGCTGCAATAGAAGTGACACTACATTGACAAAATTAAAGCTAATTGGAGTACAAATTGAACACATGGAAGTAAAATCTCACAGACAAATCGTTCAAACTGAAGCTGTCCTCCACTCAAGATCCACTGCTATTGTTGTGAATTCGTGCACAACGGCCTTCGGAGTGCCTCCTGGTGGAGTTTGCCGGCGGCCGAAGTGGAATTTGTCCGCTGCTTCCGTTCAAAGATGCTAGACCAGACCGGAGGAGCTGTGAGTCACTGTTGCCACCCCACTGGCTCACCATAGACCGCACGATGTCACGACTGTCCGCGTGCACCCCACCGCCGCTTGCCTGTGTGAAACCCCAGCCCGCACGAGGCTGAGCGGAGGCCCTTGCGCCACCGCCTCCTACAACAGCGATGTCGTCTGGCTGCAAGAGAAGAGGAAAAGGAGAGGGAGAGAAGGGACAAAATTTATTGCGGATCCAGATCAAGAATTTATGGGTTGCGGTGTAGTTTCTAATAGCAGTGTCTTGGTGATGATCAGACATGGCAGCTATGGAAAATCAGTGAGTAGTTTTTGGGTTTGGTTGGGACTGCCCTAATAATCGATAGGCCGGTCCAGCATCCATCTGACCTGTCCGCCGTCCAGCTACACCCCAGGACCCCTGCCTCACGAGAGGCGACATGTACGTCGCGAATCAGGCGCCCAGATCTGGGCGCACACCGGAAAAGATCGCCCCGATCCAGACACGAACGAAAGCGGCCTCCTACCTGGCAGGGCTGGTACTTTTACTGTTCTCACTGTTCGCCCAACGTGAGACATGTCTCTCCTCGGGTACGCGTGAATTCGCTAGGAGGTTCCGGCGCCTACGATAGCAGCCGGCCCAGGCTATCGGTGTACTACTGGCCGTAGGCTAGCCTAACACTCCTCCCTTCTTGGGTTGCCGCCGGGGGACACCAGTTATTGACGCATGGGCCCGGCCTCCTGGTGGTGACGATCATGGCCGCGTCCGTCGATCCATCGCCTTGGAAGGTTTCTATTCAATGCCGCCTTGCTTATATTCCACTCCACATGCGCCGGCCGCGCCTTGATCAGAGAACGAAGTAGATCGCCCGGCTCGTTCAGACTTTTTGTTCCGAGATACACGCTCACACTGTCGCGCGCACACATGTGTACCCTCCTACGACACAACATTTTCTTTCTGGCCCATGCCTCTATCAGACTTCTGCTCGCATTTCCTGTCACTTCGTATCAGGAAGAGACATGCCTCCAGCACAGTGCAGCATATACCAAGTAACATGCAATATCAAGACTATTGGCAAAAATTAAACCGGGTGCCGGCTGGCACAGATGGACTATGTGTAGTGCTCTAGGACTATTTCTTTTCTCTCCCTTCAATCACGCATTGATCGATCGATCGGGACGGAAGTACAAGGAAATGAAGGGCAAAAGTTTCCCCAGTTCAGTACCTACCTTCCCCATCTTGACCAGCTAGATCACGCCGCCGCCCCCAATCGTCCACACGCATGTACAGGACGATATATGTAACAACAGTGTGCCCAGAAGAAATTGGAAGACGATGGAACGGATCGGAACTAGCTGTTTATGCGTGCAAGAAGCACCAGCGTGCTGTTTCGCCCATGAGGAGCATAGTAACCCTAGCTAGGGTTCAGTGGTTACACCAAACCGCTAGCCACTACTAGCTAGGACATGGATCTCACGGTGTGGTTAGGTGCAAGCATACAGCGGATCGACGATGGTCAAGACATCGATCGGCACATCGCGCTTCCTGAAGAATCTTTGCCAGCCAGGAAAGCCTTGGTGCCTTTCATGCATGGACCGAGAGCGACGGATGGATGGGAAATCGCCTGTCATATGCATGAAATCGATCTCCTTGACGCAAACCTCCTTGATACGCACGCTTCGAACAATCCAACACCGCTACTGTTCGTCTGCATGCGCCCCCTTCAAGTATGAATAGTATGAGTGGATCCCCCGGGTCTGGGCCGTACGTATCTTGTCGCGACGTGTCGCCTTTGCATGGCTCGGTCTGTAGCCGGCCTGGCGGCCTAGCCAGGCATCGCCTAGTGTGTGTGTGCGCGCGCGCTGGAGAGCTTTGTTTGTTCAGACTTGGGGAGAGTTGTACTAGGCGTCAGAGTCAGATATTTGTTGAGTGCAAGCCAGTGCTAGCTGAAGTTAGGCTCGTCGTTTGGTTACGGAACAAGGACAGTAAAATTGACCAATCTATCAGTTCTTGCGTCTCGGATTGGGCTGCCAATGTGCTAACTTTCTCAATTGAGAAAGTCTACCGAGTTTAGGCCGGATAGGCGTACGTGATCTGACTGCACGAGCTACTCTACTAGTGCATATACATTCACGAAGTGGGGAAAGCAAAGTCTTTGACAAGTCCATAGCAAGTGTTCAAGAAGGTGCCAGATTTCACTCACTGACTGCAGAACGGTGCTTACCTATATCGGCATAGCCCATGAATGATGAATCAATTATTTGTCCGCGGCCCTGTACCTGCAGATATACAGTGGATGGTTCGGATTTGTCCACGGTGCATAGATGTGTTACATCAGATGGATTCATCATTCATGGAAGGTGCAGAGCAGAAGGCAGCTAGGTCGGCATGCAGCGATCATGCTACATGACGTACGGAAGATCCGTGGCTCCATGCTCCCAGATACACACAGCTGTTGGGCGTCGTTTGGATATGCGTGGTGTACTGGTGTATCGTTCTGCTCCTCACGGATGCGCATGGCCAGGAAACCGCAACGCTACACTACACCTATCCAATTCGTAGCTATCAGCAGTAAGTGAAGCATGCATATATGCATGCACCCCTGCTGGCTGGGTGTATGGATGACGGCAAGCGTGTACGACAGGCCCCGCGATTGCAGCAGCATGGCAGCATGGGCGGGCGCCGAATTGCTGCTGGTCCGGACCGGATGTTTATCACGTTGCAGATGAGGTAGATTGGCCGGCGCGATCGATCGAGACCACGCCGAAACGTGCGATTCAATTCCCTGTGCGGCGGCGGCGACGGCGGCGGCGGCATGCACGCGGCGCCGCAGCTGCAGTTATGGCCAGGGACAAAGATCGTGTGTGACGTGGCGCAGCGGACTCCAAGTCTCCGTAGCAACAACCGGAGCCGATCCGTTCGGCCGGCCTTCTGGCATCTGCTATTTCTGCCGTCGCAGCTGGCATTTCGCTGCCATTCGATAGGCATGCCACTGCCGGTGCGTCCAAGCAGGCCCGGCCAAGATCCGAACGGCACGGTCCATGCAGAGGGTCGGAGTCGGAATGAATGAGTGAGTGAGTGAAGAGATGTGCGCGTCCTATCCGACTCTTATTAATTCCAATGATTTCTTGTCAGGTTCGGATAATGCACGGCGGCGTCGCGAGAAACTCTATCCTATTTGCAGTGCCCGCGGTGCCCCCAGCAGCTAACGTGCCACTGTGGTTGGACTGTGGAGCAAAAGCGCCGGGGAAATATTATCCCCGGGAGGCGGGAACTAAATTTATGCGCCACTTGCTCTGGTCGACGCGACGGTCGCTTCCTCCGGCCTTTTGAGTTCCGGGTGCGTGGGCGGCTACGTGCGGCGGCCGGACACGAGCACGAGCGCGACGTCAGATCAATCCAGACACCCGCACGCACACCCCTCGTATGGCAGCGGTTGCATGCGCCCCGGCCAACCTGCTGCGCCTGACCGACCGACCGGTGACCGGCCGGCGCGCGCGGCCGAGCGAGAGGCCGACGCCGCCGCTAGCTCCCTCCATCATGCGTCGAAGACCGGCGACCCGGCCGGTGCGCGCGGCCCATGCATGACGTTACGCGCGGAGCGGGCAGGAAGTCACGCACGCGACGACGGGCGAGAGGCCGAGGTGACGCGCCCACATGCCTGCACCTGGGCTGGCCTGGCAGCCCGCCGGGAGCCTTTTCCTCCGCCCTTCTTCTCCGTGCCAAATCAAATCAACCCGATCCGATCTGATCTCAACGTACACCACCATATGATTGACTCGATCGGCTGCCGCTGCTGGTAGTTGCGGAGGAGAAGCCGGAGCCAGCGAGCAGGCGCCTGCTAGTTACTGCAGCGGGCAGCGGCCGCGCGCGGCAGGCAAGCAGGCGATCGATCACCGGGCAGCAGGACGGGGTGTGGCGGCAAGCGGCACGGTGTGGCCTCAGATGTTGGCGTCACGGTGGTTGCGGGCGGTGGACCACGGCGAGCGGCCACGCACGGGGCCAGCGCTGGCTGGCTATAGTAGCTGCTAGGCTTTCGCTCTCCGCGCTGCCCTGTCCCTTTTGCTACCCCCACAGCGGTCGCGCCGGGTCGGTTTCCATGCACACTTGAGACCAGCTAGCTAGCTGCGAGCATGCATGCATGCACGCGTGATGACCGCGTCTTGTACTGTCTCACTTCAAGTGGGCTGCTGCGCCTGGGCACGACAGCCGGATCCCTGGTCCTTCCTTCCTGGGATGCGCGCACACGTTTGACATTTCCTCCGATCCCCCCGGTCTATTCCTGCAGCTCTAGCATGGAAAAAGATGGCCGGACGCGTAGTAACTAGGCATGGCACGCCAGTGGATTGACGCATGGGTATCCGTCGACCCACTGAGGTACTCTAGTTCATTTAGTCTGTAACATATATTGTACATAAAAAAATAAACTGGACAAAGTTAGGTGAAAATGCATCTACTTAGCCAAGGCCCAATTTGGATCCACATTAATTGCGGAATCCAAGTTTCCAATCTAGGAGTATTTTATTTGTGATCTAAACACCTCATACGTGGTCCACACTAATATCAAGTTGTATAAATCCCAAAAGCCGCCTTACTCCAAACCTCCTGGTTGGGTGAATCTAGCTAGCATTTTAGCTCTAATGGACTGCAGCATGCACATGCACATACCAAATAAGGTAAAATGATATATTTCAAGGAACATTTTGAATCCCTAGAATTACTTATTTTTTTTTAACGAAGGAAGTTCGGGACGTAATTGCGGGTAGATCCGGTGGACAAATCGAGAGTATGCCAAACCTCTTAAGGTCAACCAAACAATAGCAACATGTCGGAGTTGGAGTGCAACACGGTATGGACACGAAGCCAATACAACCTTATATCAAATTCAAATTCTTTCGGAGGCCCGCAATCCACATGTTAGCACTAACCGGTACAAAATAGTCTTAAAGTTTATAAAAACAACTGCTATTAGCACCACCAATATTGTTGCTATTAGCATAACATAAACAAAAATGCTTGCGGTGCTGTCATACACTGTTACATGAAGAGATTAGCTCTACAGTGCCGCCATGTTGCGCGGTAGGTTGGCAGGGCCGCCGGCCGGGCCAGGAGTCGGTGGGGGGAGCCTAGCTAGCTGCTAATCTATGCATGAATGTCCTGTAGTACCGCGTCGCTGATAGGCTGCACGAGCGAGCGTCCTGCACGAGCGCCATGATTGCCGTCGTCCCCCGCCTTTCACCGGTGGAAAATTAAGCTATAGTCTCGATTGTACAGACGGACTAATCATTTCTCCATCTTTTAGTTCCGGATGTTTCATTCGAGACTAAAGTCACCTTTTGTCCCGGTTGGTAATACCAACCGGGACAAAAGACTTCCAAAAAAAATATAAATAATTGCAAGCCAGTCGCTTGCCCTGTCGTGCTGCCGCCCCTGCAGCTCCGCCACGACCACCACCTTCTCGAGCTCCAACTCCACCACAGAGACGTACAACACATGAGTTTGATTTGATTCACAACGTGACCAACACAATCATAAACGAATCATTCACAAACAAATTATACACTATTGGATCACTCACAACCACCACCTCCTCGAGCTCCAACTCCACCACAGAGACAACACATGAGTTCAATTGAATGAATCATTCACAAACAAATCATACACTATTGGATCACTCACAAACGAATCATTCACGTATCCACAAACGAGAGCTTCTCACTAGTCGGTTGGAGCTTATGGAGGTGGCAGAGGAGATCCCCACCCACGTTGGGCCACGCTACATCGGCGGCTCACCCACCCGCGCCGGGCCGCTCCGCTTGCCCGACCGCGTCGTGACGGGTCGCCTGCGCCGCGCGCGGTGGTGGCTTGCCCACCCGTGCCGCACCACCGCCCACCCGCATCGTGCCGCGCCGCTCGCTCGACCGCGCGCGTGTGGGGCCGCTTGCGCCGTGCGCGGCGGCCATCTCGCTCGAGGTGCAGCCCAGGAGGAGAGGGAGGAGGAGGCCGGGGAGGGAGGAGAGATGAGGCTGTGGAGGGAGAGGAGACGAAGTGGCCAGTGGGGTGGGGAAGATAAGGCTGGTGGTGAGGTGTGGGGAGGAGATGAGGATAGGCCGGTTGTAAGAGATAAAAAAAAGTTGAAGGGAAATGAAAAAAAGAAGGGATGTAGTCCGGATTGGTGGTGTCAATCAGAACTAAAAGGGTCCTTTAGTCCCAGTTGGAGTCACCAACCGGAACTAAAGGGCTCCCACGGACTACGAATTTTAGATCCGAGATTAATGCTTCTTTAATTCCTTATCAAAAAACAACCAAGACTTTTGGCTCTGGATGTTTACAGATGTCCTAATCGGCGTTAGGTCTGGATTGGCCGTTGTAGGGCTGTGCTGAAGTGACAACACCAAGGAGCCGAAATAATTCCACTACTAGCAATCTAGCCAAGCATATGCGTGTAAATCATTGGGTTAGAGGAGTGAGTCGCGAGCTAGATTGGGTTTGGTCCCTAGCTAACTGGCTATAGATGGTAGCCAGGCCTCATCCTACGCTCCAGATGGACGGCGAAATTGCGTGCAGCGTGCAGAACCGTGGGGTGCGGGGTGCCACTCTACAAACACGGCACGAGGGGGTAGATGTGAACATCATATCGCTGTTGAGAGGAACAGTACCGGTAGCCCATCGATGTTCCACCACTCGCCAATATTTCCTGCAGATAAGAAAGGATCGCACAACTAGTGGCACTGTTTTCAGAAAGTTGGCGATCGGCGGTTTCAAGTTCAGAAAACACATGCGCGGCAAATTAACAAGCTTCCTGAGTTGTTGCTGGCAAACCGGCAGCTTGATTCAGGTTCTACTGAATGCAGAGACTGGAATAATGGGATTTGCAGGAAAGAGGAAAGTAACACGGGTGCCTGACGTGCTGCATCCCGCGAAGTTACAGGTGTGAAACGTCCCTTGTCCGGCCTTCCAAGCTCCCGGGAGGCGAGCTGTCTCCTCATCCGTTTTGATTTTGTGGCGCAGCACGCTTGCACACTTATCCAATTCCCTTGGTCACTAGCCGGATGGAGCCTGTACACACGCACAATTCCTATCCTCTTTGCTTTGCGTCAGTGCAGTGCTCGCACTGCACCTCCCACGCGACAGGCTGCTCCTCCGAATCCGATAAGAGTCCAGCCAGAAAGAACTCCGAATTTCAACCAGACGCTGAGGAAGCAATTCGACACACACGACAACTCGATACAGAAACCTCTCTGGCAGAGCTATCTGCTTCCTGCACTGTTACCCACCCACTGGCCACTGTAACGCAGATGCTTTGTCGCGGCATGATCACTGGTACACCCATGTACTTGGGGGCCTGTAACTCGTAATCGTCAGGGATCGGAGGAGAAAAGTCCAGCGCGAACGAGATGATGATTGCAATCAGGATCGATCCCCATGTGTGCAGCACGGCGATCAGCTCGCTCTCGGCCCCGGCCTGGACCTGGGGGAATTCATTGGGTACCTGCTTGGAAGCATCTATCTGGGCATTCAATCCGCCCCCATGTTCTGTGGGTGCCAGGCCTCCTGACCATGACAAGCTCGCATCCGTCGCAGAGCCGCTGCCGCTTGCTGCTGCTGCTCCACCACCTGCACGGCGTCGGCATATATATCCTTATCAACAACCGCTGCGCCGCTGTCCGGTTAAAAGGGGCATGCAGTGCAGTGCCAGTCTCAGTCCCAGTCCAATCCAGCCGCAGCCGGTTAACATGCGTGATGCGTCGGATGCTCGCTTGGCGGGGGCGAGAGGAACCACCTGCCAAATCTGCATCCGTCCCGGGGGCACATGAGCTCACATCTCTTTCCCTCGCGATGAATGCCTTCCCTTCGTTCGTGGGTGGATCATCATGGCCTTGGCCTGCGCTTTTTAGGGGGCCGTCTGCCTGACTGGCGCTTTTGCAGCTAATTGGCCGATGCAGTCTCGGAATCTGCAATTGTCACGTAACATGTGGTCGGCCGGCTTACTATCAGTGGGGGATTCCATCATTGCATCAGGGAAACAGGGGTGCCATGGAGGACGACGCTGACGTGGCGGAGGGCGATTGGCCGCGACGCATGCACACACAACGGGCGCAAACAATTCTGCAAAATGCTCGTCCGACGTCGATCGGTTTGATAGACGAATGAACGAACACCTTGGCCCCACGGGAACAGTACATCGTCTCAACTTGAGTCCTAGATGCGTTTCTGCGTACTCTGAACTTCGCCGATCGAGCCCGGCCTCCTGCATAATTCAGCTCATATGCCGCGACCTAATCAGTAGGAATAGGAAATGCCAAAGGATTGGTCTTTGCCGATGGAGATAACATATACAAACATGTCAACTCACGAAGCGATTCAATTGACAAGGTGGTCCAGGTCATCTGGCATGGGTAACAAGCAGTACTAATAATCAACCAAATCCTTGTTACGCGCAGCAGCTAGCAAGATTGATAGAAGTTGATAGATCATATCAATCCATTCAAGGTGTGGTAAAAAGAAAGGTAAGCTACCCCTAGGAAGAAGGCAAGCATGGCCTAACACTGTCACTCACAACTTTCTCCCAGAGGCACGAGGCTATTACAAGCAGGCTTTGACCTTTGAGCATCAGATCGTTCTCAATCTCCGAATACGTCTGTCAACCCTTTATTTTAAACGAAATATGCCTGTCAACTGAATCATTACTAGTCATTTTTTTAAAAAAAAAGAAAAGAAAAGAAAAGAAAGAGAAAATCGTGTTGCGAAAACCAAGCAAGCTTCGCTAGTACGAGGTCACGGCGGCGTGAATCAAGACCACCTGACCGTATCGCGTTTGCAATCTTCGTTCAGGTGGCATCACATGGCGACCTGGTCACCACCTTGCCAAATCCGTTATGTTCTTGATAGTATAATCTTTTGACGATCCGGGTGGCCGTTGACATGCATCCATTCCTGTGTCTAAAACGTGCGTAGAAATGAGGGCAAAGTCAAACACACAAAACAAAAAAGACGGTGATGCGAAGCAGTGAAGGCGTGCAGGATGACTAGGACACTACTGTCAACGGCCGGTAGGTGCGTACTTGGCACTTAAGAGAATCGCAGTTTGCCAGAGCTCAATGGAAATCCTGTGTGATCTTGTCAGTATAACAAATCTTCAGATTATCTAGATTAAGGCCTGTTTGTTTCCTCTGGGCTAAAGTTTAGCCCCCACTTTAGCCTCCATTTTAGCCCTAAAATATAGGTGCTAAACTTTAGCCCCCTTCTTTCCTTTAACCCCTCCAAGGGATGCTAAAAGGGGTAACCCCTCCAAGGGATGCTAAAAGGGGCTAAAGGGTGTTAAAAGTGGTCCTCCCGCACTACTTGCCCTTCTTGCCCTCCCGCACCCGCAATGCCCTCCTGCTCCTCCGCGCCGCACCCGCATCCTCCACTCGCGCCGCAACCACACTCCCTCCTGCTCCTCCATCCTGCACCCACATCCTTGCCCATCCGCGCCGCCACCACGTCAAAACGCCACCATCCTTCACCCCCAACTTACGCCGCCGCCGTGCAGACCCACCGCTGTGCCACGCCTCCGCTTTTCATCCCCTCCCCACACCGAGCGCCTCCCTCCAGGTCCAGCACCTCCCTCACTGCCGCCAGGCCTGCGCCGCCATCCTCCCCGAGCTACCCACGGTGCAAATGGAGGGCCATGGCGACGACGGCTTGAGGGATTTGTTCTCCTAGCCGGATCCGGTTTTCCCCGCCGCCGGCTACGATTTCTTCTGCAGGCGGAGTCTTCCCAAGCTCCCCGAGCGGCATGCAGGCACTGGACCTCAACTCGTAGGCAGAAGATTTCCCAAATCTCACCTCTTATTCGGAGATGCTTCGGGGAGATGGAATTGCCAGGGGCCACGCCAGTCGAACCCTCAGCTTACGCGCGCCTCGCAATGGTGGACGAGGTAGCGGCAGGGTCGTCCGTGCTGGAGGGCGTGCGAGGTCCTTGTTCGATGGAAGGCGTGGCGGATCCTTGGTCGAGAGTGCTGCCGGTGGCGGAGGCCGTGCCGAATCCATGGCCGAGGGTGGTGCCGGCGGCGGAAGCCGTGGCAGATCCAGGATGATTGGCGGAAGGCGCCGAGGTCGTCGAGGAACGATGAGTGTTGGTGATGCAAAAGTCGTGGGAGAAGACAACTTCATTGATGTTGATGAAGAAAATGGTGAGGATGATGTCGAAGAGCAAGGAATTTTCCCGGGCTCTCAGGTAACCATTACAGAGACCTCAATCTTGATGTGAAGATTGTTGCAATTGTGTTCTGCATTGTACCTACTGTAATCTAGATTGAGGTCAGAGATATGTTTGCTAGATGACACGTATTGTAGCAATTGCTAGATGACATTTTATCTGTCGTTGTTGTTCATACATATGTATTGTCTTCCGCATTGACATCAATCTATGAATTCTTGCAATTGTTTGCTATTATAATCTAGCAATTCTTGCAATTGTTCTATAATTATTTGCCTATTCTTATGTTCTGCACTAGATAAAATGTGACAAGGCACAATGGTCAGAACAAAATACATATTTATTCTGTGATTTGTGCGTTGAGCAAATTAGAGCAGGAAATTGTCACAAAGGTACCATGTCAGGACGAGGGTATAAGGTAATTGCTGAAATGTATTTCATGAAAACTGGACTGAAGCATGATAGGAGGCAGCTGAGGAATAGGATTCACCAACTGAAGACTCTTTACGTCTTCTGGGGGTTCCTGCAAAAATAAAGTGGCTTGGGCCGACACCCTAATGGTACTATTTCTATCCCTAATTGGTGGTGGTACATATTCTTTGTTTTGCATCCAGTCATTTTGTTGCCAACTCAGTTGTCTAATCTCAACATTCACCTTCTTTGTAGGGCAAATCAGAATGTAAGAATCTAAAAGATGGTTCTCCAGAGTATCTTGATCAGCTTGAGGAAATGTTCCATGATGTTGTTGTGGATGGGTCCACCTCCTGCATGGCTGGACAAGAAGAGGAGGAGGAAGAAGGAGCTGAAGAAGGAGATGAATAAGATGCTGAACAAGATGGGGACCCTGATGATTTGGATCATAGCCTAATGAGCACTAGTAGCAGGAAGAGATCAAGTAGTACTAGCACCAGGTCCATTGCAACAAGTCCTGGAAAGAGGTCCAAAAGCCCAATGGTTAGGATGATGAGGAAGCTAGTTACTAAATGGTCTGCATCTGAAGATGCAACACAAAAGGTCTTGAAGAAAGCTGCCACTAAGAAAGGTTAGAAGAGGAACAAGTTGGCAGATTTTGTTAAGAGGTGCCAGGATTTGGCTTTAGAATGTGGGGCAAGTCCTGACAATGTTGAATACTTTGCATGTGCTACAATTTTTGAAAAAAAATTTAACAGAGAATTCTTTTGCAACATACCAACTCCTGAAGCAAGGCTGGTATTCTTGAAGAGATGGTGCCAGAGCAACAATAGGTATTAGCTAGGAGTTAACAATATGTTGATATCTTGCTGTTATTATATTAGCAACAATATGAATTTTATGTGGCTGTTTCTATGAATTTTATGTGGCTGTTTCTATGAAACTACTATCTTGCTGTTTCTAATTTCTTTACTGACCTGTTATCTTGCTGCTGTTGTTGCTATCTTGCTGTTGCTATGCTGCTATCTTGCGTTTCTAATATCTTACCGACCTATTTCCTTCTTGGTCAGTTAGGATGGTAATTCTTCAAGTGATTCAGATGGTAATTCTTCCAGTGATGCTGATGGTAATTCTTCAAGTGAGGATGAAATTGAGAAGATGGTACTTATTCGTCGTAAGAGGAATCGACAGTTCCTGAGTGTGGCCCTCATGTTTGGTATGTACTATGAAACTTTCATGCATAAAGCTCCAAGAAGGGTAGCCAGTGTACTAGGCATAAAATGGGTACAGAAAATACTATCAAATAGAATCTCTTACTACAACATATTTAGGATGTGTAGACCATTATTTCGTCAACTTCATGATTTGTTGGTTGAGTCCTATGGCTTGAGGGCAACAAGAGGAATGTTAACGTTGGAGGCTTTAGGGATAGTTGGTTCACCTCAGTCACTTAGACAAGCTGAGGATCGGTTTGTAAGATCATTGGATACAATAAGCCGTACATTTGATAAAGTTTTGTCTAGTGTTCTTAAGCTAGCAGTAGATATTATTAGGCCATTGGACCCTGAATTTAGGACGGTCTACCAAAGATTACAAAACTCTCGATTTGCTCCATACTTCAACAATTATATAGGAGCAATAGATGGGATGCATGTACTAGTTGTGGTGCCAAGTGATAAGGTGGTTCAACATACGGGGAGACATGGATATACCACACAGAATGTGCTGGCTATTTGTGACTTCGACATGAGGTTTACATTTGTTGGTAGTGGATGGCCTGAATCGGTACATGATATGAGAGTGTTCAATGATGCCATAACCAAATATGGTGACAAGTTTCCACATCCACCTCCAGGTACACTACTCTCTATACGATCATTACGACCTCTTAGATGAACTACTTCATTTACCTGACAATAATGTCTTCATTTGTAGGGAAGTTTTATCTAGTTAACTCGGGGTACCCTAACCATCCGGGTTACCTTGCACCATACAAGGGTACAAAGTACCATCTCCCGGAGTTTTGAAGTGGCCCAATGCCAAAAGGTATGAAAGAGACCTTTAATTTCGTACATTCGTCCCTTAGAAATGTCATCGAGAGGTCCTTTGGAATTTTGAATATGAAGTGGAGGATTTTATTGGATATGCCAAGTTTTCCAATACCTAAGCAAAGCAAAATAATTGTAGCATGCATGGCAATTTACAATTTCATTCGAGAGAATGGTATTGCAGATAGGATCTTTGATTTGTGCGATCGTGATGAAAACTATGTTCCAATGGCCGAACCATCAAACTCTCAAGGATATGCACAGAATACCCATGTAGGGGACGAAAACCGTAACATGAATGCATTCCGTGATGAAATAGCTAATGGTTTATACAATACATCATAGCTAATGTATATGACTATCTTCTAAGGACAATGACAATGGAATTGATTCTTTCTGTAATTTTATGGTTTTTTGGACAACGAAAATAAAATTGAATGTTTATATATTGCTTCAATATTCGAGGGAGAGGGGCGCACAAGCACCCTAAACCGGCCACGCGGGAGAGCGTGCGCGGGAGCCCGGGCGCGTGCGGGAGCGGGCGCGGGAGAGCTAGCGCGGGAAAGGAGGGGTAAATGAGTCTTTTGTACACCTATGTGCTAAAGTTTAGCCCATATATCAAACAGTAAAAAGGACTAAATGTTAACCTTGGGGAAACGATCAGGACCTAAGAACGAGGAATAAACAATGGAATCAACAACCTTAACATCCTATAACGAGTAACACCTGGAAGTGCTCTAGCATCGAGTGAGTCCTCGCTGGAGGCCGATGCCAGCAGGAAGCATTGGCAGCTGCAGCAAGCAGCCCTTGGCTGAGACGAAAAGATTTTCAGAACCGAGATGCAAATCTTCCAGAGAGGAACAGAGCGCCACCTTCAACAATCCTATCTGAATATTCTACCAAAGTCTGACTTTCGAGACTGGCGAGAGTATCAAAATCGGATAGAGAGCAGTTTTATATATTAAAAAAAGGAATACAGAATAGAATTTCTTGACAGAATCTCTAGCTATACCATGCTTTGAGGCCATTTTATATTACATTATATCATGTATTAAAATCCGCGACCTCTCAGTCTCGTGGAAGGCCATAATGCGCTACAAATATCATATTCCGCGTTTTGACAATAAAAAGGAGACACATGGGTTTAAATTATTGGTGGAGAAATATCTGGAATATTCAGGCGCCAAAAATGCAGCCCGCTTAATTTCCCCTTCCACTGGGATAACATGCAACAGTGAGTTGGATACGCTTGCGTTGTGCCGTTGCGCTAACCTGCTTCGAGCAAGAGCTATAGCGACCTCACCACCGGGAACAGTCGGGGGCGAAGCATCTGGAGCAAATTCGCATGTGCGGGAAACCGCCCAAGCCGAGAGGCAGCAGCTCACGTAGCGTGGGAAAGCTGCCCGAAGAATGGCCTCTTCGGAGGGGGTGAAAGGAAAGCTGTTCGGCAGCAGTCCATCGCTCCGCAAGTACAAAGGCCGAGTCGCCGTCAACGTACCTGTCCAACCGCGCCCAAGTGACGAGATCGCTCATGGGGAGGGCGTCGTCACCGTGTTTTTGGCTTCCATTCCGTGCATTGTCGCGCGATCACGTCGCCTCTCGGCACGCACCCTCGAAAGAGTTCCTGCCGAACTGCCAATTATACATGCGTCTCGCGAAAGAGGAGCTGAATAGAACTCTATCCCCCGGCCCTAGCGATTAGCAGGTTCAAGCTAGGCTATCGACATCGCTAAGCCTTTTACTAGGATCTTGCACGAGGGCGAAGACAGAGATGTGTCACGCACGCCGCGAGGCTAGGCTAACCTTGTCCTGCCGTCCTGGGGTGGGCACTCTACCTGTTTGATGTTTTGCGCGTGAACTGAAATGTTCCCCGAGAAAATGCTAGTATAACCGTTCGTATACAGTCGAGTACGACATGTACAGGATCAAATCAGTTGGATGGAAGCTCATCAACGCATCAGGTTATTTACATGTATTGTTTACGCTAAGCATTTCCCGTATTATCTATGTATATACTCCATACATTTCAAAAGGTATGTCACTCTAGTTTTATACTAAATCAAACCATCCTAAGTTTGATCAAATTTACTTAAAAATCATTCCAATATTTATAATACCTAATGATTATCATTAAATTAATCATGAAATATACTTTTCAAGTATATATCTCTTGTGTCATAAAAGTTAGTACTCTTATCTATAATTTTGGGTCAAATTAGGATTTTTGTGTACTAAAAGTTAATACTCTTATTTATAATTTTGGTCAAATTAGGATAGTTTGATTAGGAAAAACTAGAATGATATTCTTTTTAGGATGAAAGAAGTAATTTTTAAGTCTAAGATGGGAATGAAGAATTGACAAACTATTTGATCCAATGGGATTGCTAGTTTATATCCAAATATTTCTTTTATTCCGATCCTCGCACCATTTCTTTCAATCCTTGTCCTCTTCTTTGATTTCTGCTTCTTCTCCGACTCTTGCAACACTTCGACGAGGTTAGGCTCCTAGGTTGGGGGGCTCGAGTACAACAGGAGTAGAGGGAAGATCACGGTGACACACGGACTTGGAAGGGACATATGCCTACCCATCCCTAGAGGCTTCATGTAAGGAGGAAGCTTCGACATTCAAATCATTGTCAATTGCATTGGGATGTCAGGGTGACATGGTCGGTGGGAGCATCATTCTGATGGTGGAGGATGGCCGATAGATAATATCAAGATGAGGCTGATCATGGATATGAAGGCGGTGGGCAAGGTAGCATGAAAGATGCCACCAAGACCTACCTCCTCATGGTAGGCCCACAGCACGTGGGATGGCGGCTACGGAGGAGCGGAGAAGAAGTGGACGCAATAGGCTAGAGAAAGGAGAAAGGACGTAAATCGTTGCACGTAGATGAGCGACTAAAAACCCGGGTGCGGAAAGAAGAAACAATACCCGGTTTATCATGCATGCTAAATATATTTATTGGTTGCTACGTTAACTGCGGCCGCGCAAACCTACGTCTACATGAGAATACTGTTTATCCCATTCGATTAGTGCTTTACATTGTGCCGCTAATTGGTTTTATTTCCTACGTGAGACTGAGTGTGGGGAGCGTGGAGTGAGCAGCTTCCATCGTCATGTAGCATGAGTTTGAAGCTTTGGGACTTCGAGAAGTACAATGTCAACAAATTTTGTTGCTACCGTCGCAAACCTCTTATTTCCACGTGGTACATCACCAAGTCAGCCTGAATTAGTTGAGATTATGCTTTGGTCGTATTGAAACGCTACAAAATAAACCTCTATTTTCACACGTTACTAGTGGCTACAAGTTTCGAATTTTTGTCGTGTCTTTGTTGCATCCTAGCTGGATCTCTCTGCCTTGTGGGCCAAGTGAGCAATTCCTTCGTTTTACAATGGAACCATTTTTCCGTTGGGCCCATGGAAAATCCAAAAGATAGAATGTCAGGCCGGGCAAGCATCTATATATACACTGCCAGTGCCAGCTCCCTTCCCTGCCACCACAACAGCACACAGAGCTGGCCCCTCTGCAGCAAACAAACCAGAGGCCGCGGCAGGAGCAGACACTTCACGCAGGCCGCGCACTGCTGCCATGGCGACGTGCCACTGCCCGGAGCCGGCGCAATGCCACCACCGGCCGCTCCTCTCGGCGGCCGACGGCTACCCCAAGCTGCACGACCGCCCGAAGCCGGCGCCCGGCACCGTCCTCGCTGAGGTGGCCGCCATCCTCTGCCTCACGGGGCCAATGGTCGGCGCGGGGATCCTCTTCTACATGCGCTCCCTGGTTTCCATGGTGTTCCTCGGTCGCCTCGGCCAGCTGCCCCTCGCCGGCGGCTCCCTCGCGCTCGGCTTCGCCAACATCACCGGCTACTCCGTCCTCTCCGGCCTCGCCGGCGGGATGGACCCCGTCTGCGGCCAGGCGTTCGGGGCCGGGCGCACGGACCTGCTCGGCACCGCGCTCAGCCGCACGACGCTGCTGCTCCTCGCCGCGTCCGTGCCCATCGGCATGCTCTGGGCGGCCATGCACCGGGTCCTCGTCTCCACGGGCCAGGACCCCGACATCGCCGCCACGGCGTACGCCTACATCCTGTGCTGCCTCCCCGACCTGGCGGTGCAGTGCTTCCTCCACCCGATCCGCATCTACCTGCGCGCGCAGTCCGTCACGCTGCCGCTCACCTACGGCGCCGCCGCGGCGCTGCTCCTCCACGTGCCCATCAACTTCCTCCTCGTGAACGTCCTCGGCCTCGGCATCCGCGGCGTCGCGCTCGGCGGGGCCTGGACCAACCTCAACTTCCTGCTGTTCCTCGTGGCGTACGTCTACTTCCGCGGAATGTACGGCGGCGCCCATGACGACGACAGCGCCAAGAAGGGCGGCGCGCCGGAGGCGCCGCCGGCCGAGGAGGAGGGCGCCGCGGAGTGGTGGAGCCTGGTGAGGCTGTGCGTGCACAGCTGCATGTCCGTCTGCTTGGAATGGTGGTGGTACGAGATCATGGTGCTCCTCTGCGGCGTGCTCATCGACCCCAAGGCGGCGGTGGCGGCGATGGGCGTGCTCATCCAGACCACGTCGCTCATATACATCTTCCCGCATTCGCTCGGCTGCGCCGTGTCCACACGCGTCGGCCACGAGCTGGGCGCCGGGAGGCCGGAGCGCGCGCGCCAAGTCGCGCGCGTCGGGCTCGGCCTGGGCGCCGCGCTCGGCCTCGTCGCCTGCGCGTTCGCGGTGTCCGTGCGGGGCGTCTGGGCGCGGATGTTCACGGCGGACGAGGCCATCCTCAAGCTGGCGGCGGCGGCACTGCCGCTGCTCGGACTGGCCGAGCTGGGCAACTGCCCGCAGACGGCCGGGTGCGGCGTGCTGCGCGGCAGCGCGCGGCCCGAGAAGGCAGCGCGGATCAACGTCTCGGCGTTCTACGGCGTGGGCATGCCCGTGGCGCTGGCGCTGGCGTTCTGGCCGCTCGGGCTGGACTTCCGCGGGATGTGGGGCGGCATGCTGGCCGCGCAGCTAGTCTGCGCCGGGCTGATGCTGCGCGCCGTGCTCGGCACCGACTGGGCGGAGCAGGCGAAGCGTGCCCGCCAGCTCACCGGCGGGCGCGGCGACGGCTTTGACGTCGGCGGCATTGTCGACGAGGACAAAAGAAGCCATGCAGAAGCGGCCAAAGCAGAGGTCGGGAACACATTGTTCATGGTGGCGGATTGCGTCTAGCGGACGACAGAAAGAAGGACCCAATTCATGGATGAATTGCATCCTCGATTCATTAGCTATAGGTTTTATTTTTCTTTAGATTTTTTTTCTTTTGTAATTTTACCCGACCTTTTTGGGGGATTTGTAGCAATGCAAAGCTTCAAACTCCCTCCATCGTTAGCTTCTTTTTTTTCCTCTTTGAAACGAGGGAGCGAAGACCGAAGAGAGAATTTACAGTGAAGAAGAGGGAGTGCCCCGCTGTACAAATTAAGGGGGCGTTTGGATGCCACGGGCTAAACTTTAGCCCTGTCACATCACACGTTCGAATGCTAATTAGGAGGATTAAATATGAGCTAATTATAAAACTAATAGCAGAACCCCTAGGCTAAATCGCGAGACGAATCTATTAAGCCTAATTAATCCATCATTAGCGAATGGTTACTGTAGCACCACATTATCAAATCATGGACTAATTAGGCTTAATAGATTCGTCTCGCGATTTAGCCTAGGGGTTGTGCAATTAGTTTTGTAATTAGACTATGTTTAATACTCCTAATTAGTGTCCAAACATCCGATGTGACAGGGGCTAAAATTTAGCCCCTCCTGGCCAAACACCCCCAGCTAGCCAGTGTTTCCCAATGAGATTCCAGAACAATGCCAAACAGAATTTTACTGTATTTCCTTGGCCTCAAAGTGATCAATGGACTATGGGGCCTGAATGTTCTAGTAATCCCTAATAGTGGAAATCGCAATTCTTTAATCCTAGGATTTCATTATTAATGCTGCATGACTTAACTGTCATTATCTTTGCCATGTGCAAACAAGAATCTTTTGGCCGTAAGTGGGTGTACTGCTTGTCTCAGCTTATTTGTTTCCCTGATGCTGAATGTGTCCCAAACAGATGAAACAAAGTTACGTTGCTTCTTTATTAGTACACTCTTTTCGGAGAGCTTCTCTGTTTGGCTTTGGACGATGCTATTCCTTTTATTTGTTTTTTGAGAAAGGTTCCTTTTATTTATGCGCACTCTGTTTACAGTGCTTCCTAGAACATGGTACCCCATTCTCCTTCCGGAAAACAAAATTCCAAATGTGAATTCTGTCCACGCGCCCACGGATTACAATGAGGGGATACAGTAACTGGCAGTGCTAGTTTTCAGTGTGTGGTTTTCAGGAATTCTGGGAACCAGTAGTAGAAATAAAATATAATAGTACATCTCCACTGATTAGTAACACTTCAGAGGATATCCTTGGAATTGAAATGAATCATTCGATCCCAGGTAATTTCGGTACAGTATCAGTCGTGCTAAAGTTTACTAGACTGAAATCAGCTCTAGTTGCGTTTAAAATTTTGACATGTTTCTAAGAATTGTGTAAATTTCGTCTGAAATTTATTATATTTTTAGCCGGGTGGTCAAAATTCTCTGAGAATATATAGACTCGTTGGTTACCACTTACCGAACATGGCAAACCCTTAGGAACCTTTTACTAATGAACATGATTCGCTTTGTTTATCCATCCGTATAACTTTGTCTCTCTAAAATATTAGTTCCATGCTGTCATTGTTTTTTTTTAATTTGCTCTTTATAAAATAACCTAATATGTGTTTAGCAACTGCATGAGTAGCCTTTGCAATACGGTTTATTCACTGTACCACTTTAAATGGCTCTTTTTTATGCGAAACTTACGTGTCTAGAGTTGCAATGGTAAGGTTAAGATTTTATTCATGTGATTGCCTGGGTTGATCTTGACATTTGGTGGGCCTAGTGCGACCGTCGAGTATTTGGACGACACACAACATATGTTAGATTCGTTTTAAGTCTATAGATTTAACACGCACCCCTCAAGTAAACAGCGAGGAAAATGAAAATTTTAGCAAAAATCAGACAATAATATAGTCCTGTCGGCATCAATTAGATGACCATTACAATATCTAAGGAAAGAGCTGTATGCAAGTAGCTATTTGTGAGAAACAAGATGCATACTACTACCCAAGTTTTATGGTGCTACCCAAGGTCAGGACTGAAGTTTGAAACAATAGTTGTGACTCTATTCTAAAGTTGTGCTCATAAGATTTACATTGGCGAAATTTGTCCAGAGTTTGTAGGCACATATTCTTACTTATCTTTAATCTTGCATTATATCATTTTCAAGCAGGCTAGCTCACTTTTCTCTTGAACCATGTCCTTCCTTTTTAACACATAATAAAATTGAAATTTGATTGCTTGGACAAATTTCCTCTCTAAGTTTGGAAGCTAGCTACATTAGTTGTATACAATTTCCATTTCAAAGCACAGAGTTCTCTGACATATTGTAGAAGCAACAACATTTCAGTTCTGAAAGAAAAGAAGTTTGTGCCATTAGTTGTTGGTGCTTAATACGATCAACAAGGCACTGAATTAGTGGGATAACTCCTTCAACGTGACACGGTGGCAGTGATGTAAGCTTTGCACGTTCAGTGGTATACTTGTTGTCAGCAATCTGTTCGTCATCCGCCTCGGCCTGCATGTTTTCTTGCTCCACCTTTGGGAAGCGAGTCATAAGTCAGCGCTTGAAAAGGGAAGGTGTTTATCCGTTTATTTAATGAGAATTTGAGCTGTTTATTTTGAGTTCCTTGCTGGAACCAACCACACTCTTACTGAAAATTCACCGCTGGGAATTAAATGTAAAACAAAAAAGGTTTGGTTTGGTGTGGCATGGCTCAAATTTTTCTATCTTTTTTTAGAGAGAAAAAAACGTTGCAAATTTACATGGGCGGTACAATTGCGGGCGAATTCACACAAGGCGCGCATCGTACATTCAAGATCAAGGGGTTCGTACCGGGCATCTGCTTCGGCCAGCCAGGAGCACTCTGTTCTGCTGCGTACGAAGAAGAGGGTCGTGTACGAGACTGCCGTGTGGGCCAAAAGGCTGACGCCCAGCTCGCCACTCATTGTACCCGTCCGTCTCCTAACTTTGTCGGTGTCGAGGTCGATCGATCGATCTCTCAATCTCATCTCGCCGGACGCCGGCCCACATGCCCCGCACCCGCCGATGGCCGCTCTGGCCAGCCTCGCGCGTGTGTCAGCTCAGCCCCGCATCATCGCCTGCGCCGCCAAGTACAGTGCAGCGCTGGGGGCGCCATTCCCGAGGTGAAAAGTAACATGTCCCCGTGCACTCTCTCGCCAGCACTGAAGTCTGGGGTGAGAGTGACTGTGTACGCAGGTGCCCCTTCCACTGCCAGGCTCGGCCCACGTTCCACGTGCGCTCCCGGCCCGGATAACTTTCCCTTCCCATCATTGCCGATCCTGCACGTGTTGCCCCCACGTGCGCGCCAGGTCAGCCGCCGCGCGACGCTTTCCCCCGCTCCGGCGACAGCTCGATCGGCGGGCCGCCACGACGCCGGCCGTTAATTCTCCCCTACGCCGCCGGCCGGCCGCCGCGCGCGGCCTCCGTCCAACCAACGGTGTCCTATCATCAAGATATTATCTCTACAAACTACACCTCCAACCATAATTTCTTAACGTGATAAATTTTCTTTCCTCTCTCCCCTCTCTCATTCTTCATCGGAGATCATGTCAACATCATATCTTGCATGGGATTTGGTTTCTCCACATTTTTATATCTCTTCTCGTTAACCCTCTTGCTACCTCAACATTTTGCCTACGTGGCAATATACTTAGGGGGTGTTTGTTTCTTTAGCACCTCCTAAAATTCCTGTCACATCGAATGTTTAGATACTAATTAGGAGTATTAAATATAGGCTAATTACAAAACTAATTGCACATATGGAGACTAATTTGCAAGATGAATCTATTAAGCCTAATTAGTCCATAATTTGACAATGTGATGCTACAGTAAACATGTGCTATGGTGGATTAATTAGGCTTAATAGATTCATCTCGTGAATTAGTCTCCATCTATGTATTAGTTTTATAATTAGCTCATATTTAGTCCTCCTAATTAGCCTCCGAATATTCGATATGACATGAATTTTAATCACGACTAAAGATCCAAACAGCCCCTTGATCCTATTAAAACCAGGCTGAGGCGGAGGGTTGGAACTGGCCTAATTTGCCGGTAGCGAGCGAGCGAGCGTGACGTGATGCGCCAACCGAGCTGTTCCCTCCCGGCCCATTGTTTTCGTGGAACCCCATCGGAGTTGGGAGAGGTGAGGCATCCTATTCCTGCCCCCGAGGCATGTCACGCTTCGGCGAACACCGAAAGGCACACGACCGTCGCGAGAGCAGCCCATGTGGCCTGGCACACGGTACGACCCCGCATGTGACAAGTACACTTCGCAGCAGGTGCAGCGGCGCACGTACTTGTTCTTGCAATGGGGGCAACGGCTGCTTGGGTTGGGTGGGTGTGGGTCGGGCGAACAACAACGAATGATAATGCGTGTGTTGATGGATTTTTGGCATGCAAAGCTGGTTATCATCAACAGTGGTGCCCCCGTCAAGTCATGAGACGACTGATGGATAGTGCGCGGCAGCACCACTGTTTCTGAATCACGAAGCAACCGTGAACACAAAGATTGTTAAGCGATAGCTGACGTACCACCAGTGGATCTGGTACGGTATTCGATCTCTCGTCGACAGGGCACTTGAGCTAAGGCTACTGTATTTCGATCTGAACTTCACCTGCTGCATTGCCCAGTGCAAAAAAAGGGCTATAGCTGGTCGGTTGCAACATGAGGCATCTGCAAACACGTACGTCCTAATCAGCTTTCTCCTCTTAACAATTTTCCACCTGTGTGTACTCCATACGTGAGGCAACTGTTTTTAAGCCCTTTAAGCACGTACGGTGCGAGAATCTACCTGATGGAGCAGCAGCCTTCCCAGCCCATGATTAAAGAAAAAACATAGGAGTATCTGATTAGCCAGCGCCCCCTAGCTAGCCTTTGCAGCTAGCTAGTCACTAGCACCACATGAGGCTACCAGTGCACGATGCCACAGCTGACTGGCCTTTCAAGTTTTGACAATCCCAAGGGTCGCCGTTTCAGTCCAACGCAGAAATTCCCTTGCTCTAAAAAACCCTGGATCGTACGATGCAGTCCTTTGTCGACGGAGAGAGTCCAGGCGCCGTCACCATTTTGGCTGTAAAGACCAACGGAATAAGACTGGAGCGGATTTGATTATTTGCTCATCTTTTAGTCGACGCTGAAGCTCACGCATGACATGAGCGATCCAGAGTGCAGCGCAGGTTATTCTAATGCTTGCCATGTCGGCATCCAACTGGCAGTCAGAAAGAATATGAGCCTTCAAATACATGGATCGGAGTATATACTCTTCTCCACCACCTTAACCGACCTGTTAATTAATTCTATCGGGAATCAGATCTTAGAGCGTTTCCAACAATAGAGTAAGCTACTAGCTATAGGTAGATAACATAATGTATATATAACTTTTCCAATTGACAAGCTATCGCATATGCACTTCAAATTTAATAAGGTCGATTTGCAATAGGATGAATTAAAGTCTCCGAGCATCCTGAGAAGCATCTTACTATTACAATGTAAGCCTCCAAGTAAAGCCACCTAGGATCCTAGGTGGACACTCTAAAAAAAGAGAGAAATCCTAAAAATTCTCACAAAAAGTAAACATCTTGCCATCAATCAGTAGACTCAAATCATCGTACTCATTGGATCTATTATATTTTCTAAAAAAATACTCACCTATGCCATTATGAAGATAGTCTAAAGTAACCCCCTAAATCTATATCTAAATTACCCACCTCTGCCATTATATAAAATAAACTAAAGTAACCCCTAATCTTTAACAAAATTACCCACTTCTGCCATTATAAATATAATTTAAAATAATCCTCCAAATTTGCAACTAAATTGCCAACCACTAATACTTAAAAATAATTTAAAATAATCTCTTAAATTTGCATCTATATTATCCACATTATTATCCACATATGCTATTATTAAAAATAACATGAGGTGACTCTAAATTTGAATTCAAACCACCTTAATTAAGATATACACTAAAATATGATTCGAAATCGTCCATTTCTTACACTATTGGTATGTCATATAATAATTAAGGTATATACGCATGGGGTGTGTTATCATTTATAAAGATATAAAGGAAGTGATGAGAATATAGATTTCTATATTAACATTATAGCTCAAATTTAGGGTCCGTTAAACAAATTCAAGCGCATACTTGCGATACAACGTGAAATGTTAACAATTATAAATGTGGATGGAAACGTTATACAGTAACTTTTAACTAAAATCTATCACAATCAGAAACATATAAACCCTAAACCTATATCTAAATTATCAAGCTCTGTCATTATAAAAAAATAATCTAAAGTAACACCATAATTTTTATCCAAATTACTCATGCATATCATTGTAAAGAATAACTTAAAATACCATTCTAAATTTGTATATAAGTTACCCATGTGTATCATTACTGAAAATAACCTAAAGTAAACACCTAAATCTTAATCTAACTATCATCATGTGCATCATATAGAAATGTCCAAAGGTAAACTAATATATGATTCTAAATTACCTATTTATATCATTGTTAATATAGAAATACTAAGTTAAGGTATATATGTATGATGGGTGTCACCATGTAGACCATTTATGCGAGGAAGTAATGTGATTTTTATGCTAAATGCAATGTATGGAGGTGCCATACAAAATGAGAAAAGTGTGAATGTGGGTGAAAAATTTTATGGAGTAATTACTAATTAAAAATCAATAATGACTGGATAAAGATAAGTTCACGTTTATATGAGTATTACGTTGAAGTATCAAAAAATAAAAGAGTAGTATGTTAACAATTTTAATTATTAGTTAGAAGTTTGATTTCTAAATAATTTTTAAATATAATAGCTTTTAAAAATATTAGTCCGTGCGGGAGCACGGGTTAAGTTATAGATAGATTATCCTGAGTAGATAACCTTTATCACTGCTCGTTTTTCTCTTTGTTCCATGGTGGTGAAAAATCGGCTACCTTTATGCTGTCTCCGAAGGGGTAGTGATGTCGTCAGCTAACATCATTTTGCTCGATGTGGAGGTGAGAGCACAGAGGAGGGCAAAAGGCACAATGCCCTTCTCCAGAGGAGGCGATGGTTTCGAACATCGATGGTATGTGTTTGACATGCCATCTCTACAACACAGTTTGATGTATTGATATGCTCAGTATTGAAGTAATCTCTAGGTATAAGCTACCAGCACTAGAGTAAGCTACTAGCTATAAGTAGATAACATAATGTATAGTATATAACTTTTCCAATTGACTAGCTATTGCATATGCACTTCAAATTTAATAAGGTCCGTACGCAATAGGATGAATTAAAGTCTCCAAGCATCTTGAGAAGCATTATAGATTGTCTTCTTATTATAGCTAGTCTTTATCACTGCTCGTTTACTCTCTGATCCACGGAGGTGAAAAATCTGATGTGGCTACCCTTATGTTGTCTCCGACAGGGTAGTGATGTCATCAGTTGACATCATATTTTGCTTAACGTGGAGCTCAGAGGACAGAGGAGGGCAAAAGGCACAACGCCCTCCTCCGGAGGAGGCGGTGGTTTCGAACACGTCCCGATGGCACTTTTTTGACCAGCCATCTCTACAACACACAATTCGATGTTTTGATATAATCATATAATTAGTATCGTAGTCTTTTGCTACTTTTATTTAGATCCTATTTGGATCCACCCATCTAAAGTTTAGCTGGCTAAAATTTAGTGTCTCTTTTTTAGCCAGCTAAAGGTGAGTTAGCTACGTGTGTTTGGAACTTTAAATCCACCACCTAAATAGTGATTGAGGAGTTATTTGTCTATCTTACCCCTCCCACCTTCTCATCTATCTTCCTCTTCTTCCATCTATCTTCTTCTCCCATCCACATAGCGGGCCGACAGACACCTAAGTGCCACCATCCTCCCCTCCTCGTCAGCCCCCGCGCCATCCTCCCCGTCGGGCGCCTTTCCACCTTGCCTGCGTCCGTTCGATGCGACTCCGTTGGCATCTTCCCGCCACGCCTGCGCCCACATCGCTCCGGCGTTGCTCCCCATCGAGGGTGCCCGCGGCGGCCCTTCCTCCCCCGACGAGGGAGCCGCAGCCTCAGTGTGGTGGACCCTACCCTATCGGGTGGCGGCGCGGTGGGACGCGGGAGGTGGCGCGACGGGGGCATCCTTGGCGAGACGGCATCCTTGGCGACGGCGTATGCGGTCATGGCACGGGAGCTCCTCCAGCCCTAGCTCCGCGTCGCGGCCCGCTGCCTCGCCGGTGCTGTTGGAGCACCTTGGGCGGACCAAGAAGGAGCGCCCCCATGCACGTCGTCCGAAGCTAGTTGGGTGGCGGGGGGGAGGGGGGGTCGTCGGTTTTTGACAAGCGGTGGCGGGGGTGACAGACCGGTGCGCGGGGATTGGCGACGGTGGTGATGGACCACGCGAGGACCGAGCCGCGCAGGGGCGTGGGAGGGGATCGGGGGGGGGGGGCATTTTTACCGAGGAGGGGCATTTTGGTCTTTTGTGCTTTAGCTGGGTTGAAGCAGCTAAAGAAATCTTTAGCCAGCTAAAATTTAGCCAGGGTACTGTTTGGATCCTTAACTGCTAAATTTAACCATCTAATGTTTAGCTGGTGCCTGGTGGATCCAAACATAACCTTATTCTTTAACCTCTAGGTCACCTAGCAAAATCGTCAGCACCATTGGAGATGGCTTTATAGCTAGCTGACAGTGAATTGTTGTGATGATGGAAGCATTGACTTATGCACATTGCTATGTTGTAGGAACTTGAAACTTTCGGTTTTTTCAGGCGACGTATTCAATGTTGTGAACTTTTCACATCAATGTTGCAGGATTAGCCTGCCCCAGTTGTTTCTTTTGTAAGAATTACAACCTTATTTATCTTAATGCACAATTTCATTGCACTGTTATCAAAACTGCAAATTTGGTAACTGTGCCTACTGAGTTTCATCCTCTCTCATTTCATAAAACTATATCCTCTTTCTCCTCATAAAGACCTTGCCATGTTAGCAAAATTGCTGATGTGGCATAGAAATTAATACTGATGAAACTCTCTATGAAACTTCCACCGAGACTAGCTTAATGCTACTCCACGAGCACCTTCAACCTGCACATCTTGTAAACCTTTTTGAGAATTTTTTCTTCTTAATTAATACAAAGATACGTAGCTTTTGTGTATTATTGAAAAAAACATCAGTGTTGCATATGACATTTATTTCTTGGTATTTCAAATGTTAAGTTTCCATGCTGTAACACGAAGCCTGAAATGTTTTTAACTTTAATGACCATTTCGCGTTAATGGCGCTCGTTGATCAGCCATGCACTGGTCGGTGAGTGTGCGCCAAGCACTCCAGCCAGCCTAGCTACCTCGCGGAATGATTATCTGGGCAAGCATATATATGCATGTCGTCGACGCAGATGCTTTCCACTCCCGCCGCAAACTGCTCCTAGGTTGGCCGGTTAGTTAGTCGGTTAGTTAGTTGTAGCCGCTGCTACTGCTCTGTGCTGGATCCGCCATGGATTATATTAGCGCCATGATTAACTAGCCTGCCCGCCCACCCGCCTGCCCACGTACAGCGCACCTGATTATTTCGTTAGCGCGCCGGCCGCTAAGCTGGAACCCGGCCAACCCAGCTCCCGCGTCCGGTCACGGCCGCCCGGTTCGCTACCCCGTCCCTGTCGTATACGTGATCCCCGCCATGGCGTTGGCGTGCCCGTCCCCGCGCGCGGGAGGCGCGTGAGGAAGCCGGATGCGCCGAACCCCGGGTGATCGCCCGTATCCCGCAGCAGCATGCAAGGACCAGCTGTGTGGGTGCGGCCGGCGCCGAAAGCATTCGCAGGCGCGGCCGCCTGCGGGGAGCCCGTGCGTGTTTGGGGCCGTGCGCCCGTGCCCGCAGCGCAACCGCACGCGTGCGTGCGGCCGAGGGTCGAGGAGAGCGTGCGCCTGCCTGGCTGGGGTCTGGTCCGGCGTTGGACCTTGGTGTGTGGTGGCCTGGTGGGGGCGAGGCGACCAGCTCAAAGGGACCATGCATCGTCGTCGTGCGTCCATGCACGAGCTGATGGTGCGTGCGTGCGGTCGCGGTGTGTTCTGGGCCAATGGTGCGACGACAGCCGCGGGCGCACCGACCGACCGATGCGCGGTCGGTCGATGGGCTGATAAATGCACGCGCGGGTCGATCGAGCTCGCCCCCCCAACCCCCCGGCCTGTCGAGATTCGGCGAGCCACAGGCCAGGGGAGGGAGGGATCCGCACATGGAACCCAAAAGATTTCGTGCTGTCAGTGTAGGAGGGGGCTCACTCGCCCCAGCCCCCAGGGCAGGGCTTCCCCAGCCTACTCCCTCCGACGCGAGACTGCGAGAGCGACGCGGCATCAAACACATGCGCGCGCGGCCCCCCTGCCCGGATGCATGCGCCCGTATTCTTGCTGTTGCTGGAGTGGTTTGCAGTCTTTCGACACCCTGGAATAGTACGCGCATGAGTCCAGTTCGCGTTGGACCGACCGGCTAGCCCGCCTTCTGCAACTTGCTGTAGCTAGCTACTATACACGGTCCAGGATCGGATACGTCGTCTCCGCTGCAGCATTTTTGTCTTCGGTAACGCCCAAACATCGGTCACTAATCCATTCTTAATCAGTTAATCTCGACATAGGGGGCACGTATACGTTTGCCGCGGTCGCAGTTTGCAGAGCAAGAGGGATGGCGCAGTACAAAAGTGCTAGCAAGCAAGCCCAACGATGATCAGTCCGTGCGATGCGACGGGCCGACGGCATCAATGCGGCAGGTGTGCGCGAGCTCGCTCGGTACGTGTCGGCACCCGGCAGATTGACTGCAAGGGGGGCGCACGGGCGGCGGCCGGTGCTACCCCCGACTTTTTTCATCGCACCCGCACGAGCGCAGATCTATCCCCCCTCTGCGATCACCGATCAGGTAGCGGCCTTAACTTCATCTTGGCTCCATCATCCATCCATCGACCGGCTCCTCCAGCAGGCTTTGCCGTCTTAGCTAGGGACCATATGGTAGTGGCGGTGGTTGATTAAGGGGGCCGATTTGGAGTTAATGGCGGGTTAAGTGGGATAGGAACTGTTCACTAAAGGCAAGCTAGCCGTGTCTCGCCGGCGAGGAGCAGGGGGCTGATTTGACCGGGAGCCGTGTCACCTGCCGCCCCGGCTGCATCAATGATACCGGGCCGTGCTAAATATGCAAAGGCACCAATCACATTGATAACAGTACGTCAGTACTGCTCTTTCCTCTGTAGATGCACGTATTTGCTGTTCTGCCTCTATGTAAACGGAACTAGCCGGCCGGTCAGTAAGTCCAGGTGGATGCTTCGCCCTCGTTGGAACGTAAAGGAATTGAACGAGGATACTGCAAGAAAACTAAGCAGTTGAGCTATGCTCTAATTTGAACATAGCACTAATCCGTAGTACTAGTTCATTTGCTCGCGTGGCTCCACGGGGCTACTGTGAATATCAAGAAAATAACAAAATAACAACAAAAGTTCATTGTTTAGGTGAAAAGGCATATGTAATGATTCAAAGGTTATGGATTTTGTTATAACGGTAGTGAATAATTTACAAATGGGTATTAGGGATCTTTGGAATTTTGACCCAATGACAAACGTGTGTAATTTATAATAAGCTGGTATTGTGAGTATTTTGTTTTAATTTTTTAAAATAACAAATGTAAATGCGTGTATTTTAGATATAATTTAAATCAAGTGACTGTTGTTGTCAATTGTGATTGATTCCACAAAATCAATGGTCATATATTTTACCTTTTTGGAGAATTTACAACTCTTTGCTGGTGCTTCATGCGAGGATTCACGTGGATGCTCCAATTAGTAACGGTAAGCTTCACTTGGGACCTAGATTATGGTCCTCCGCCTTTCCATACGCTTAGTACTTTCAAACTAAATGTGGAGTGTCACAAAGCATAAGCAGCGTCAACAATGTCATCAACAAACGCCTACACTACACAATTTTAAACCTTCATTATTAGGGCACTACCGAGATTTGGCCCTTGGAGTGCTCTAAATCCACTTACCCTAAATCGTAATATAGTCCTTTGAAAGCGCTCGAGTAATACTCATCTCAACATCTTGACTCTTATGAATATACTATGCTACTCAACTCAACTGCAGTAGGCTCTTAGACAACGTTGTGTAGACCAGCTTGCCCTTTCTAGTTCTTGATAAGTTGCATACTCATTCGAAGCTTACATTATTGATGATGGGGACGCTAGGCTAGTTGACCTATAGGTAGGTGCTTTACCCACTACACAACATATCTTGCGCGAATCGAAGTCACTGATTTCCTGCAATTTAGCATCTTCACTTGACCTCCGATCCTCCCCATCCGGATTTGAATTCCGAAGATGATCTCACGGCAGCATGGATCCTGCCAATGAGCGCCTCGCGTTGCAGCCCATGATTGATCCCATGATCTCGTAAACAAAGTGCCCGTTTCGCAGGGCGACTCGTCGTCCACGATCTTGCTATAAACAAGTGCCCTTTGCCGAGGGAAAGCTGGGCCGGTCGCGGAATCGGGACACTCTGAAATCTTAATTCTGGGTGATGATGGATGGATGATGACTCCACGGCGCGACGACTGTGACGCCGATCGAATCGGGTGTCGACGCTTGCTGATCAGACGAAGGCTGGGCGCGTGCTTACAGTTTTGTAAGACAACTAGGCTGCAGGCCGATCTCCTGTCATTCTTAATCGGTAATTCGGTAGAGAGTCAGAGGCAGCTCAGAGCTCATTCTTAACGACGAGCGAGGAGGTAGGTCGATCTCCAATGAAAGTCCTTGGCACAACCCGCGTACGTCTCACTTGAACTTGAGTGTTTACGTGCTTGTGTGCTTGGCTCCTTGCAAACGAGGCTACCTTTTTTCTTTCCAGTGGCCGCGCGCGCCTACGGTTCTTCTTCGTGGTGGATGTTTTTGCGTAAAGCGGGTAGCTGTCGTGGTACCGCAGATTGGCATCTCGCTGCCGGATACACACGGATCTTGCAGGTCGGGCGTGATCTTGTAGGCTGGTCCAGGGACACGGCGGTGACATGCGACGGCGACCGCGCCGCGGTATCGGTGTAGCCGTAGATTCAGGCCGTGTCCTTGGAGCCGTGTACGCAGAGGCATTGAAACGACAGTCAGTGCTAGTGCAGTTTTTGAGGTTTCGTAAAACTTTTGCGAATTGGCCAGAGAATTGGATTGAGGATATCAAGTGGCTCTTGGATTACGTGAAGCAGCAGGCCAAGAAGGCACGGCAGATGGAGGCACAACAGACGGAGGGGGACGTGCAAATCGAGCAGCAACAGTCTATAGATGGAAAGGAGGATAATTCAGGGGGATGCGCAAGTGGAGGCTTAGGATGTGGAAGAGGTGCTGTAATGTTCTCACTACCAATGTGATGATGCCAGCCACTTGAACAACATCCTCTTAGAAATCTTGAATTCTAAGAGTGCGTTCTGTGACATTTGTCGAATGGGATTTACTGTACCAAAGAAAGGAGATGCCAGGAAGAACATGGTAAAGATGGGGCTGAGGTCGCCCACCAGTTCTTCTTACATTGTGAGTAAACCCTAGCCCCACTTCCGTCTTGCATGATTCTTTGGATGCTCTGGACTCTTCGTGCACTCGGCGATGCCATGCCACCCCTGCAATCTGATTTTGACGTTGTTTTCTTTCTCTCTACACCAGTTGATTTTGCTGCTCGTCTAGCTCACCAAAATCAAGATTTTTGGATGCCTAAAATTTGGGTGAATTGGATGCAAGTTTGAGTTGCCGATGGGGAAGAGCCAGCGTAACAAGCTTGCCAGGCCAAGGCCAGGCCAAGCCCACAGATCAACCCACCACCACCCCACAAGATGCCTCCCAAGTGAAGCCCAAGGACGTGAAGAAGCCTCCTCTAGGGGGCACACCGCCAGAAAAGGAGGAGATACATGAGGCGAAACAGCTGTCCAAAGAGCTAGCGACCGAGCAACAATAGGTGGAGATGGAAAAGCCACAGGACAAGCCCAAGACCCTGCCCCCATAGGATGCCCCAGATGTGCCGATCGTGGAGCAGTTGCCGGATATCAAGTGGCTCTTAGATTATGTGAAGCAGCAGGCCAAGAACGCACGGTAGATGGAGGCACAACAGACGGAGGGGGACGTGCAAGTGGAGCAGCAGCAACAGTAGTCCACAGATGCAAAGGATAATTTAGGGGGGAGGATGCACAAGTGGAGGCCCAGAAGGTGGAAGAGGTGCGGCAATGTTCTCACTACCAATGTGATGATGCCAGCCAGTTGAACAACATCCTCAGAAATCTTGAATTCTAAGAGTACGTTCTGTGACATCTGCCGAATGGGAGCTACTGCACCAAAGAAAGGGGATGCTAGGAAGAAACGTGGTAAAGATGGGACTGAGGTAAAGATGTGGGTGTGTTTACATTGTGGGAAGCATTCCTGCGCACGAGATGAAGATGGCAAGCCACAAGGCCATGCTAGAACGTATGCCGCATGGAAGGAACACTGGTGGGCTGCAGAATTTCTTGATCTAATATCTAGGTACTGCTTTTCATGTGAATGGAATATGGCAATTACAATGTCTAAAGAGACTTTGGTGGATGGTAAGGCTGTGGAAGTTATCAATGATTCATCATCAACCTCTTTTCTTGTCAAAGGAATGAGGAAAAGGGTAAATACTTCCTTCAACGCTGTGTTGCAAAATCTTCTTTCACTTCCCATGCTGATCAAGATTATGATACCCTCAGGTTCTGCTAGGGTAAAAGGGACGTTTTCTACTCCTCTGAAGAAGCTTTTTATGGAGCTAGTGCTTTAGATGAGGCACCCGTGACGGATGAGAAGAGGGATGAGAGCTTCTCTCATAAGGATGGAGAAGAAAAGAAAGAGGATAAGGCTAGCACACTACTTAGCACACATAATCCATTTTCATATATTTACTCTAAGTGCGGTGGCTACATGCAAGATAGCGAACAACTTCTTCTATGTATTCTCCATGCTCTATGTAGAGAGGAAAATAAAGCACAGAAACTATCAAATGATTCTCCTAAAAGCATTGATTACATATTTGGAAGGGCGTTTGGATAGTACAACACAATGCTCTCCTTTCCTTTTCCTTTTCTTCGTAGTTCCATTAAGACCCCTTAGTCTTTTTGATGATCTTGATCTTATATGTATTGGGGATTGCTTAGGTGCCATGGATATTATCAGGAGAGAAGAGGAAGGTATGATGGAATGTGGTGATGCCCAACAAGATAATAAAAGTTAGACTATAAGCAAGGGTGGACACATATTGGTGACTCAATTGAAAAACTCCCACTCCAATTTGCACTTTGAGAAGCTTGATGCAAGGTACTACCTTAATTTTTTTGCTTAGTTTTTTTTTTCATATTTTGTTGCAAGGGTTTAAAATAAAAGAAAAACATTAGGATGCCAATCGTTGTAACTTAACAATTAGGTAACAAACTGAATTATGGGAGTAATGCCATGAAACCAAATTTTAACTCCAATGCATGCTAAACTCAATTGTGGCAAGCATCAACACCCATTAACGCTGATGCTAAATTATAACTCCTGGGAAAATATGCAATATGCTACCAGTATGCTATGAATTACTTCCTTTAAAGTTTTGGTAGCAGTTGCTTACATTGCATTCCCTTTTCATTGTCAAGATTTGATTGGCAGCCATTCTTCACTAGAGTCCATGACCTATGAGCTCACTCATTTCATGCAACATTATAGAAGATGGGCAATGCACACAATGAACCTAACTATTGTAAGATTTAATTAATTAATATTTGGGGATATAACTCAAAATCTTATAGAAATTACTAGAAATAATTTTCAACGTATACACATTTTTTTATCACAAAACACATTTCATCATTGATTCGACTTCACACATTATTGGTTCATGCATGGATATGACCATATTATAAATAAGAAGCAAAATTGCTATTTTTCCCACACGAATAAGCATCAATTATTATAAAAATATTGATCATCATAAACAATTGTGTCATGGAAGGAATTCTTTTATGAATTGAATGTGCACTTAAAAGAGCGTGCAAAAATAAAAGAACAATGATATTCTTGTATTTGTGGTTGATGTCATAACTATTTCATGTAATATGCAGAATCAAGGAGAATGACATCAATTATCGCCTAGTTGGTGTTGTGCGTAAGGAAGGAGGGAATTATATAGCATTTGTGAGAATTGGATTGAGGATGTGAGTTAAAGATATTTTGCGTCTTTTAGGCAGCTAGAGAATTGGATTGAGGATGTTGAGGATGTGAGTTAAAGATATTTTGCGTCTTTTGGGCAACCAGAGAACTGGATTGAGGATGTTGAGGATGTGAGTTAAAGATATTTTGCATCTTTAAGGCAGCCTAAATCTTATTTGTGCAAACTGATATTAACTTGGACCTCTGTTGTCGCAATTTGCAGGAATAATGAACCAATTTAATGTTATAAGATTTGTGAACAACAATGGTTGGTTGATTATGGTCAGATGAACTGTGAACTGTGCTTGACATGTATCTTTTGCATTTACACGATTACCATCCTCTAAACTGCTGAAGTGTTTTGTTTGCTAATGCACCTCGACCTCACCAAGGCAGCAGCAGTCTGCATCACAAGCAACTCGTCCACGATCTTTGTTATAAACAAGTGTCATTGCGAGGGAAAACAAGGCATTTGCAGAATCGGACGCTCTGAATTAAGGGTGATGCTGGACGATGACTTCACGGTTCTTCTTCGTGGTGGATGTTTTTTGCGTAAAGCGGGGCGTCTCGCCGGATACGCACGGATCTCGCAAGTTGGGCGTGATCTTGTAGGCTGGTCCAGCGACACGGCGGTGACACGCGACAGCGACCGCACCGTGGTATCAGTGTAGCCGTACCTTGGCGTGACTTACCTTCACGCCGTGTCCTTGGAGCTGCCCTCTTGCAGTTTCGTAAAACTTTTGCAAATTGGCCAATGCACGGATGTTTTCATAGCGCGCATGGTTTGGACCATACTAGGTGCGTGTGTTCATTTTCAGGGATTTGACCACATGAACCATTGTCTCTGGCAGTGGTGGAAGTGGCAGATGCCAATTGCCAATTCCGTTGTTGGACTAGAAAAATCTAGGCCCGGCGTTGCCGAGCCATCTTTGATATGGCCAGCGAGACGTTGCCATGTGATTTCTGTTTTCGTAACCAATAGTAGTAGTGTATTCATTCTTAAAAGTACTATTGTTTCTATTCCAGGTTCAAATAAGTTTGAATGAATCCAAGTTCAGATCTGTATGAATGAACCTGGCAGAGGTCTTCATAGGGGCTGAGCTGCCTTGTTGCCATGCACAAAATCATTTGTTACATGCCTAATGTGGCAAAGGATCATAAGTACTTGAGAGCAGTTTGTAACTCAGTCGAGTAGAAATAACCAATCTGGGTCAGATTTGCATCATTTTGATTCTGCAGACAATTGGCAAATGTTTCTGAATGCAGACCACAAGGAATAAGCATTTGGGCAGCTAATGATTGCGCAGAAACCATCTTCTTGCTCCTAACTGCATATAGAACAAGTAGGGTCTTCTTGAGACTACGATTAAACATTGTTAATGTATACCTTATGTTGGACCAGACGGTGCCATATATGGGTGGAAAGACTCCTGTTGCCTTCATGTTTGGAGCTCACTGTGGCACTGGAAAATTCAGAGTTATGTTCCTGCATATGCATATACCCAATCTATGGATATTTTTGACAGGCATTGCACAGATCAAATATAGATGGCTCAATCTTGCTCAAGAGCAAATCTTGCCTACTGTAAGTTGTCAGATGCCTACATTTGATGCAGGAACTTTCACCGTTTGGAAAGGTTCTGTCATGGTGAACAATAGGTGCTGCCCGGATAAAAATAGAGAGGAACAGAAGGGCTTATCTCCTGCCATGAGCTTTGGACTGAATTATGTATTGTTTTGCCTCAAAGAAGAAGTCATTGTAATAGGGATGTCAGTTTTGAAGCACAAAAATAAGCAAGAGTGTTACTTGCAGTCAACTTTTAGAGAATGAAGGAAATATATTTATAAAATATTTGTTGCTTTGGTGAATCGAGGAATAATTCGATTTAATTTCAGATACATTTGCCGCCAAGCAATCAAGGAATATCAGCTTAAATGCTAGAAGTATTAATTTATACACTAAAAGAATATTGAAGTAGAAATGTAGAATGAAGACTTACTGTTTTGGAATAGATTGTCAGTAATGCAAGGATGATGAAATCTCATGGCACTTACGGTATTACCCATAAAAGGTAGTTTTTATGGTAGAATCTTGGTAAGGTGGAAATTGCGTGTTTATAAGACTTATTATCACCTAGCAGTACAAAGCATCAGATGGTAAGCAGCAGGGTCATTGCATTATAACATATCAAGTGTTCAGGTGGGGCTCTCACTCTCTTGTTGTTCCCTGAAAAAAACATTGAGTTATTTGTACTATTTGTATTAGATGAAACCACAGTTAACCTAGGTGGAAATGCCTCACGGGGAATATATAAACCAAAAGATCAACGATACCCTGTTACTACTTCCTCTAGTTGTGATCAGGAATGTAGTGTATCTAAAAAGAAAGACATTAGAATTCAAGTTAGCACCATTGTTGAGGGACGTATGTTTAATCTTTGTAGGCTAAGAGGGAGGAGGTCCAGGTGTGAGAAGCATACTGATTCGTAATGAAACTTTCCATGGGCATGGCATTTGATCGAGCACCTTGTCGGCAGAACAGACACCATTTCAGGAAGGAGCAATAGCCGCTAGAGCTTCTGACATGCTCGTCATCGTCAGGCAGTGATTGCAGGGTGAGCACGGTGTGGACTGCGGAGGGCACCACGGCGCTGTTGCTCGTGCACACGCCAGCGAAGGCGCAACCTGTTTCAAGGGATGAGAACGCCGCCGCCGCCGCCACTATCGCTGGTACAGATGTGCTTCCGCGAAATTGCGATGAGCAGAGCTCTGCTAGGTTGCTGGGCATCCGCCTCTGCGAGCTCGAGCACCTCCTCACTTCAGGCGCGTTGCAGCGCACTTCTCTCCGCATTGCCGCCGCCCACTCGAGCCCCGCATGCGGCTGTCCATTGCCTCGCCCCTCGCACGCCCCCGCCAGCGGCGCCTCCGCCCCACCGTTGGGGTTCTCGACCCGGCGCAGCATGGGCTCTCCACGAGCTCCGGCTGCCAGATCAGGCGGAGATGGGTGGGGCAACGACGTGTAGAGAGACAGGGGTTTAGGGACGGCGGAGGGTTGGTTCGGCGGGCAACGGGAGGAGGGGCGCGTAGCGCGGCAGGGAAGGAGACGAGCGGGTTCGAGAGTATTCAGAATAGCCCGGGTCGCGGTTCGACGGGCGAGAGACCCGCGACGATTCTGATCGGACGGACGATGCTGCGAGCTAGGTGGATCCGACTGTTAACGGGCGACGTGGCTCGATCCTATGCCCGATTTCCTACCAGGATTCGTTCTTTATTTTTTTTAGAAAAAGGGATGGACTTTTCGGGCCAGTAAAGCCCTCAAGCAAATAAAACTAGTAGGCCCACATAAGCCCATCCCAAATTCAGGAAAATAGGAGCGGCCTGCTGCAGCACATCGGCTCTTATCTTACTGTGAAGCAGGCCGGCCTTATATTTGAAATACTTGTAGTTTGACGTTTTCTGATCCATTTGAAGGAAACCATTGTGCTTCGTTCTACAGAGCCCGAAATGGTTGAGACAGCGACACCGCATCACGCTCTGAACAACGAAGTAAAGCTATGGCGCCTCTTCCTTTGGAAGAACTGACAGCAGGAGCAGCACATCGCTTGCGCAATATTTACACTGCTCGAGCAAGCGCGCGCCCCACCGCAAACATGGACGAAGAAGAATCGCGCCATCAACTAGCTAGAAAATCCTCGACGTCCAAGGACTCCGACGACGACGCGCTGAACGAGGGCGGCACGGTCACAGATGAGGACACGTTGAACGACCTCTCCTCCGCGCACAACACCTCGGCGGCGGCGGCGCCGCCCCAGAGATCTCCGGCTCCAAGCGCTGACGACGGCGGCGCCTCGTTCCGCCTCGGCACGACGAAACTCGGCTGCACCGCGTGCTTGGCGGCATGCACGGCCTCGGCCTGCTGCGGCGTCTGCGGCGGCGCGGGGGCGGCTGCCGCCGGTTGCTGGCATCGCCGGAACACCGCGGCGAGCGCGAACTGCTCGCCCACCCCGGCGCACGCGGTGGCCCTGCCCGCGGCGGCCGCCCGCGCCATCACGTGCTGCAGGTTCTTGCTCAGCCTGGCCCTGGCCGCGCCGCCGCAGTGCCGGGCGCGGCCCGCGAAGTTGGTGCGCGTGCTCTCGCCGCGCAGCGCGCGGGCCGCCTCGTCGTAGGCGCGCGCCGCCTCCTCGGCGGTGTCGAACGTGCCGAGCCACAGGCGGACGCGCTGCGCCGAGTCCTTGATCTCCGCGACCCACCGCCCCGATGGCCGCTGCCGGACGCCGACGAAGCGGCGCCCGCGGCACGCCGTCGCCGCGGTGGCAGTCGCTGCCCTGCTGCCGCTCTCCTGTTGTGCCGCCATGACTTCGCGTCCTTGTTGAATATATACCGACTTGGGATTGGATTGGAGCTATTAGCTCGAGCTGCTTATTCAGCTAGGTAGCCTGATCGAGTTCACACTCACCGATAGCTTCTCCTATACACCTGCAGAACAACATGTGCCGAAGTCCATGGAAGAGTCTGCAACCGAGCTAAATCTCCTTCGATCCCTTCGTCGTTTCCGCGGTCGGCTTTCGCACGACGCCTTGCGGCGAGCAGCTAGCTCCTGGTCGGCTTGGTGGCATTCGTGACATGGACGTGCTGGCTCTCGATTAACTAGTTCACCGCGTGTAAGGCTTCGTTTAGTTAGGCCTTGTTTAGTTACCCTGAATTTGGGTGTCCAAAATTACTGTTGTAGCACTGTAGCACACTATAGCATTTCGTTTGTATTTGTGAATTATTGTCTAAATATTGACTAATTAGGCTTAAAAGATTCGTCTCGCAAAGTACAACAAAACTGTGCAATTATTTTTTTATTTCGTCTACATTTAGTACTCCATGCATGTACCGCAAGTTTGATGTGATGGGAATCTTCTTTTTGCATAGTGTCAAAATTGGGAGTTTGGATGGAACTAAACAAGGCCTTACTCCAAAATCCCAACTTTGATACTATGTAAAAAGAAGATTCCCCATCACATCAAACTTACGGTATATGCATGGAGTACTGAATGTAGATGAAATCAAAAACTAATTGCACAGTTTGGTTGTACTTTGCGAGACGAATCTTTTGAGCCTAATTAGTCAATATTTAGACAATAATTCACAAATACAAACGAAACGCTATAGTACGCTACAGTGCTGGCACAGTGATTTTAGTTGTCCAAAATCGGGCAACTAAACAGCCCTAATTATCGGCAATTGGATGCGAACAGAATGCTGTTTAGCGCTCGCAGAACGCAGATCCCATGTTTATCGTCCTAATGATTGCCCACTCGTGTTCTGCGGTTTGTTTAAGCGCTGGACTTGCAGATCCCATTGTTCTCGCAGAGAGTTAGATGCTCCGGGAGGATTAAAAATCTTGGGCAAAATTTGCTACGTGACATGCAAAGTGATATCGACTTGGTCCTCCTTGCCGTTCTGTGGGCAAGACACCGTCTTAGTTAAAATAGTAGTTTAAGACCTCTTTGGTAGGGCTTATGAACCAGCTTCAGCTCTAGCTTATTAGCTTCTCCTGCCAAACGCAAAAACTCGAAACGGCTCATAGGGAAAAGCCGGTAGAAACCCCACATTTGCCGGGGAGATGTCAAAAATAATAGCTCATACCGGCTTCACCTCCACCTTCAGCGGTCCTCGGCGAAATTATCCCGTCCATGCGGCACTCGTCGACGGCATGCGGCAGGAAAGGGAAGTGGTGGCCCTTCGACCCGCTGACCGCGCACCGATGGAGGCGCACAGCCACGATGGGGCCAAAGCCACACAGGCGGCGAGGCTGGAGCTTAATGGATGTTTGGGAGGAGGGGGTAAACTTTAGTACTGTCACATCGGATGTTCGGATACTGATTAGGAGGATTAAATATAAACTAATTATAAAACTAATTGCATAACCCCTAGGGCTAAAATCGCGAGACGAATCTATTAAGCCTAATTAATCCATTTATTAGTGAATGGTTACTGTAGCACCACATTGTCAAATCATGGACTAATTAGGCTTAATAGATTCGTCTCGCGATTTAGCCTAGGGGTTGTGTAATTAGTTTTATAATTAGTCTAGGTTTAATACTCCTAATTAGTGTCCAAACATTCGACGTGACGGGGGTTAAAATTTAGCCCCCTCCTCCCAAACATTCGACGTGACAGGGGCAGCAAGGCTGGAGCGGAGCAGGGCTATAGGCTGTCGCGACAAGCAGGCTGCTAGCAGCGCCGTCGAGTCGGAGAGAAGAGCGGTGCGGTGCTGCGTGTGTGGATAAGACCGAGAAAAAACAGTGGTTAGAGCATCTTGAGCGGTCTCCTAATAAATATTTTCTAATAACTAGTTAATGAGGATATCCTAATATCCATTTTATTGCTATTGGGAGAGTTACTTTTGCAGTCTCACAATAATCTCATCCCAATCCAACTACCATACTGGGAGAGTTATAACTCCTCCTTTATTTAGGGAGAGTTGGGGTAAATTATTGGGTTGTCCCAATAATTGTTGGGAAAATGGAGAAGTAAAGGGAGTATGTTGGAGCACTATTTTTTACTAACCCTCCCAAAATGATAGTTGGATTGGAAATTGGGGAACTGTTGGAGATGCTCTGAGAAGGATTTGAGGAGGAAAAAAAGAAATATAGAGAGAAAAGAAAAGGGTAAAAAAGAAGGAAGAAAGAAATAGAAAGAAAAGATAAGAACATTACATACCTAATTATTTGCTTAGCTATCTTTTATATTATTATTGTATTTTATTTCACACAAATCACACCATCAACAGAGGCCACACATAAAACTCATGTCCGCAAGCAATATACATGTGCAGAGGTTCTATGGACAATTGACATCTTCTATGCATTTTAAAAAGTTATGAGAAACTGCTATGCCAAATATTTTCCTATAAGCTAAGTTGGAGCTAGAAAAAGCTACTTTTCTAAATGAGCAAGAAGCAGAGCTGTTTTTCACGAGTTAGAGTCTTGCCAAACGGCTCCTAAGGCTGACCTCCCAATTATTTTCTTTCTCCCACCACGCTTCGGCGCCACCGGCGAGGACCCCTATGCTATGCAGGGCGGAGCCAAGATTGTCTACGACCAATTGAAATCCGTTTCAAACTCAACAAAACTACCGTAGTGAAATTGGCTGCATCTACGAGCAAACCTGCCATCTACTACTCGTCTCGTCCTACTGTTGCTGTGTTGCAAGCAGGAGTACAGATTCCAACATGATTGGCAAAGTATAGAAAACGCGACAGTAGCAGCGCAGCCCTCGACACCTCGTCCTACTGCTACTTGTAGTGTGTTCCTGTTCCCACAGACTACTACTCAAACTAGCCACACCCTCCGTTTCAGCCTTGCAGGAATCTTCCGACGCCATTGATGAAGCTCGGCGTGAAGCTTACTCATTGATCTCAGGCTTCTGCTGCCCCTGGAACGAAGAAGAGATGAGTTGAGTCCCAGAGAGGGCCATGGCTACACGCGAATCCTGTGAATTAATGAGGCGGATTTGTAATCATGCATACGCGCCTATAGGCCTACGCCATTAGGCTGCCGTGCTCTCCTGTCCCTGCCCGCAATGACAGACATCCATTGTTAATTTCGTGTTCCGTCTCGTCGCAATGGCAGACGGGTCGGGCTTCGGGGGCGATCAGAATATTGGCTTCAGCTATTGTCACAAAATATAAGTATTTTCATTTTTTATATTAAATCAATCTGAATTACTAATCTATATATACCTAATATTAAAGAGAGGATGTTTCTTTCAATCCTTCAACCGTCGTGGTTATTTTTCGAAAAAACCCCTCAAGTTTCGTGTAATCAACCCGCAGTCCAAATGCTAACAGATGGGGGGCTCGGGTGAAAAAAAGAGAGAAGGGAGGGGGTTAGAGGGGAAAAAGCTTCTCCTTTCTCCGTCCCGAAAGATCTCGCGACGCCTCCCCATCTCCTCGGCTCCCGGCGTGACGCGGGACAGGGGCGCCCGGTCGCCCGCGGCCTGCGCGGCTGCGGCCCAGCGAGCGGACGGTGCTCCGCCGAAGCAGCTTCAAGTCGTCCGCCACCACCATCGCCCCCATCGCGCTCGCGCCTCTAGTCGTCACGACCGCCGCCGCGGTGGCCGCATCCCCGTCCATCGTCATGGCAACCACCACCTCCACCACCCCTAGCGAGTTTACCGTCGTCGCCATGCCACGCGCCGGCACCGGGAACAAGGACCTCTCCGAGATCGCCACCGAGCTCGACGAGTACTTCCTCAAGGCAGCCGAAGCCAGCGCTCGTGTCGCTGCACTGCTCGAGGCCCCCATCTGCGAGCCTCCCGAGCCCACCGCCAACAACAGCAGCCTCCCAGGCAAGCCATTTCTTTACCTCTACAAATCAGTTAACTAATCAATTGGTTGTTTGTTCTTGGCCACATTTCGCTTACTGCTGGCGAATCCTTTTTGTTAACTTCTGCTGCAGGGAAGATACTGAGTTACAGCAAGAGCTTGAAGCCCATGGGATGGACCTGGGGTGGTGGATGAGGAGGGTATGGGAAAGGTAGAAATGGGTTCACAAGGTTTGGGAGAGGAGACGGAGGGATGGGCATGGGTAGCGGCGGAGGCAGTGGAATGCTCAGCCATTCATCCACTGTGGAGAAGCTCTACGCATGGGAGAAGAAACTGTTTCTTGAGGTCAAGGTGAGAGTAGTGCTTTCTTTGAACTTTAACTTTAGCAGTGGCCGTGGATTTAATTTTGCTTTCTCATTTAGTATTAGCTTGAACATACGGAAAGATCCAACACATACTGCCTGATTCTTCAGATGTGACTGTGTGAGGGAGTGGCGTGGTACTTTTGAGGGGCCAACGGAGGGTGCCGCCGAGCTCGCCGTAGAGGGCGTGGCTGCCCACGTGCATCCTCCTCGGCCAAGCCACTGTTGAGAGAGAGAAGTGACCAGTACAATGCATGGCACAATGAAGAACTTCTAAATGAAATTAAAGACGCATCAACACACAGATTACCTTATGCGTTGGTTCGACACAATCACAAGGTAAATACTAAGATTGGGAGGTGTGATTCTTATAATATGTCTTTATGCTTTTCGAGCGAGTAGAAAGGATTAAATAAAATATATACAAGTGTAAAATTTAGGATAATAAATTATTGGAGTTGGAATCAAATTTAAGATTTTCAAGATAAATAATGTTATTTATTTAATTCTAACCGTGGTCCGTGGCAACGTACGGGTATTGTGCTGTTATATTATAAAAGTGCCGTTCCGATCAATCACTCAACAGCCAAAGCCATGAAAGTCTCGACGAGATCAGGGCAAAAGATCCGCCCATCCTTAATCCTTTCAACTCTCTCCCTCACACATACGTCGTTTCAACTCTACGGCTGTGTGTTGAGGTAGGGCATGGGTGCCACGAGCTGCAGCTGCTACGGGTATAGTGCCTGCGCTGTAGAGCTACAGCTAACAGCTATGAGCTACTACAAAAAGTGCACATCCATCCTACCGTAAATGCTAGGTGTTACCTAAACTCTTTTAGCTTTAGCCATTAGCGTTTAAAATCGTTCGTATTAATTTTGTACTAGTGCTAATATATAGGGAGGCAACTAGATCCCGAGCCATGATCCTAATCCTTTCGGCACTACGTTTTCGTCTCGCTAATTTTGATCTGCCTAGCCCTCCCTCCACTCCGGCTGATGGCGCCTCGCCTTCCGCCCATCTCCCACCCTCTCCTCCTCTACAACACCCCCCCCCCCACCGGTCGTCGTCCGTCACACCTTACCGCCCTCAACCTGTTAGCACCACCATCAGTCATCTTCTCCAACTCCAGTAAGCCCCCGCCCTCAAACGCCGCCCAAAATCCAGAAACCTAAATCTCTAACCCAAACACCACCGGCCTCCACGGCCGCTCGCTCCGCCCATTGTGCCATTTGACCTGCTGGCAATGTTAGTCTTTTTCTTTGATAAAACTCCAAAAATGTAATTTTCCATATTCCTAGTTACGTATTTACTTACGTTGCGCCTCCTGCTCCCGTCCCGCACCCATCTTCACACCTCCTCATTATTTAACAGGAGGGAGGGCTTTCTAGTTAAGACTAACTCAAGAAGGCTCTTCATGTAGTTTTTGCATAATGTTTATCGTGAAATGTAACCTAATCTTGCTATTTACTTGTATTGTAAATTTTGGAAAAATGGACCGTTCCAATTTTTTTACCGCATACCACATGTGCATTGGATTTCACGCCTCTAATCTTAGGGCACGTTCAACAGTTTAGACGGCTACCGTCTGTAAGTCACATATAGACAGTGAAACCGACAGCTTGTATAATGATTTATCTTTTAAGCTGTCTGTTTAGTTGTCTGTTAAGTCTTTAATGCCCGCATGTAGCCACGATCAATCGTAAATAAGACTTGTGTATACTATTGTGTTGCTTGTTGAAAAAAAGAAAGATCAAGCATAAATAAGATGATCATGGTTACACTATCTTTTGGAAACATAAACATAAATGATATTCGAATATATTTATATTAATGTAATAGAACAAAATTTTCATAAATCAAATGATGTATTTTCTGCTACAATGTACAGTACTAGACTATTCTTCAATCATTCTTCTACTGCATCTTAACTAATCAGGAAGTTTATCTCGCCAATCATCACAAATTAAGCATCAATATAGAAATTCCAAAACATACTACTTTTCCTGAACCTGCATGCCAACAAAATCAGCAAGTGTTGCAGAAACCATCAAGCTTACAGCCAGTACAAGAGTGAACAATCAAATAAGACCATGTAGGACTACTTCTCAAAATGAAACTGCCAGAAGAACATTTAAGATGAAGCAAACCAGATTTTACAAGTAAAGGCATTAAGAAACCTCCAAGTTAACTTGCCAAAACATCCAAGTTCACATTCAAAAAATAGAAGCACACATGCTTACTGTAACTAAAGATAGGATAACAGTTTCTAGATAGGATAATATATGCTAGGTAGGAAGAAAAAATCTCAAACATCCAACAACCTTCTTGATCAGAACATCTTCAATGTGACTCAGCACCTGCAAGATACATCATAAATTGTCAAGCAACTGAGAAAGTAATGTGTTAGATGCTATAGAATAAAAATTTCAGAAACCTTAATTAAATTCAGAAAATAATTTCTTCTTCAAAGCCTTTATTGTTGCTACATGATCAGCCTTTTCTTCATCAGACATTAGTCCTACATCTTGCGAGAGAAGACGGTTATAGGTCTCAAACATCCTAGTTTCAGCTTCATACCTTTTTGCTTCCTTTTGGTCTTTTGCTGCTCCTTTTGCTCTTTTGCTGTAAGATGAGCAAGCTTTGCTGCTTCAAGCTTGTCAGATGATAACTTCCGCTGTACTTCCTATACCTTAACACGGTTTGCATGATCTTTAAATTGGATTCTTCCCGGTGTACGTAGCTCCTCAATATCACTGTAACAAAGTTTGACTTGGTTTTATTTTCCCTGGCAGCCTTTTTAGCTTGTTTTTGCCCAATTGGCCTAGGGCATTCTACATTCTCCTCAACATCTACAACATTTGAATCTTTGCCTGCCACTTCCTTGCCTGAACCCTTTCTTTTATGTGCTGCCTTTAGTCCATCATTGTATGCTACCCACTTTGCCTCATTTTTTACAGCATACCACACATCCATTAAAACAAAAGGCCCAAGTTCATTGTCTTCCATATAAGTGATGTGCCTTATCAATCCACATTTGATCATTGTATCCACTAGTGAAAACTCTTTGAGCCTTTAACCAAGCATTGTGGAAAAGGTTAGTCCATCTATTAATCTTGTGCCACCTGTCCTTGGCTTGCTTAAAATTTCTTTTCCTATTGCCGGGAGTAGTCTGGTTGTACGTATGAACAACATCAAGCCAATACTGCTCATTCTTCCTACCAACTCCTTGGGATGAGTCCGTCGAATTAAGCAACCAAGAGCTCATCTACAATCGTATAGAAATTATTATATTGATGTAATTGAATTACAATGTAATTGAAAAATAAAGCAACTGAATTAAGCAACTCACCAGCCTAACATCTTCTTCTTGTGTCCATAGGATTCGCTTGTCAGTCCTAACAAGTTCATCCCGACTATCGACATTAATACACTTATCAGTAATCGGTGATGAACGGGGGGTTGCTGTTTCTTCTTGTGATGGCGAAGTGTCCAAAGGCCGTGGCGGCTTGAATGGGATAAAATGAGAAGGACCCATTTGAGACATCTGAGGATGATTCTTGATAAAGTTTGTGAAGCCACCAGGTGGTGTTGGATCATGATCCCTGTAGAAAATAGTACAATTGGTCCATATCATACTTGTTGCATAATTGTCATTGCATAATTTTCAATCTATTCATATTTCACTGACAAGAGAATTGAGTTTGATTTGTTACATGTTGATGGATCCAAAGCTTGAGGACGCATCCATGGATGAGCAATCGGACTACCACCAATTTCTTGGTTCCAGAAAGCTCCATTCGGCAAGACAATACCTTCTGCTACTGTTGTCGGTGAGACTGGTGCCGCCGCCGGCCCCTTCTGCTGGTTTGACGACGACGTCCGATTCCACTCCCGCAACGCGGCAGCCTTCCACTTCCGTCGTGCCTCCGCCTCTAGCAACTCACGGGTCGCTGCTGCATCTACACCTTGTCTCATCTTCGGTGCACCGTTATCTGAACAAATCATAGAGCAAATGTCTGATAAATGGAGAAACATTAGCCAAAATTATTTTAGTTGCAGAAAATGAACGCAATGTTTCATTATTTAGAATAGTGAGTCATCAGACGCATATGAAATCACCTTCTGGGAGTAAATATCCTTTGCTTGATGCATGACGTTCATAAGGAGCAACCCGGAAAGAATACAGAAAAGTTATAAACAGTGAAGCACGTTCCAACTAACAAAATTGTAGAACACTGAACTAAATGGTAACTCTGAAGTATTTGCATGCAAAAGAACGTGTTTTTGATGCCAATGTATTCTGCATCCCATTTTGCAAAAAGAAAACGGAAAAGTGCACATAGTGTTTTGTCTATCAAGGAGAAAAAATAAATTACATGTATGCAGTAGCCAGAAGGTTAAGTAGATCTGTTTAAAAAAAGTAAGTGGTACCTAATACATTGCAATTTCAAATCGGTACCTGATCTTGAGAACAAAAAAAAAGCAGTACTTTTAGTGGATGAACAATGCTGAAACATCATTATTGTTAAAGAATACTGCATCATGCAAACCTAAAAATTCAGCTACATGCCTCCTCAGGTAAAATAGCATTGTTTTTGTAATTGCATACTTTTCCTCTTTGTATACTACTAAAAGAAAATCATTCAGGGCAGGCAGTGTTGATTGATATTCGAAAGTGAGACGTGGCTATAAGAATAAGATTTGCAGCTTCCTAGCTCTGAATTTAGAGACCACAGACCATACTGAAAAGGTGCGATCCTTTCTAGCTCCTTGCATAAAAAGTAAGAAAAAAAACGAATTCTTGGAATTTGGAAGGAGCATCTATTCCTTGGTGATACAGTAAATCGATGGTCCAATCCTGAAGAGTACTAATGATTTTGACACCAATACCTCACCGATCAAATTTCACTATCAAATTGCAGACTAGTCAGCAACTTCCCCAAATTGCAACAGCTGTAGCACGCTGATCTGTATTTTCTTGACCAGCCACCAAATTGCACATGAGCATGAGGGAATAATTATTAAGAGGTAGTACTACTGTACTAGTATCATGTCATGCAGAGGATTTCCTTTTTCAGGATTCAGTTCTTCAAACATTTTTTAACAAATTAGGGGGCTAATTAGCAGGCAGTAACAAGCAATCTCAGGAGAGCTCATTTGAATTCTTTCCTGTAACCACTTTTAACCAGGGGCAGCATGAACGAGTTCCCTACACAATCTAACGAACAAATCTTCTTTTTCCGCAATAGAAAGAATTACATAAACCAGATCAAGTGCAACCAGATTTACCAGGATTACCTGGAGGGGCGGTGCAGGAGGGGCTCCGAGGACCACGCCGGCGTGGGTTGGAGGCGGAGGAGGGGCGCCGCCGGCGTGTTTCTTTGCGCCGCCGGAGGGCGGGGGGCACGGGCGGACCTCCGCCGGAGGGATGGATTTATGGGGGATTTTGGCGCGAAGGGAAGGCCATGCACCATCTCCCCGCGTGGAGGAAAAGCTGCACCGGATCAAGTGCGGATCAACGGCGGCTCGCACAACGGTGCTGGAGTCGCCATTTTCGCATGGGAGCACGCGCTCGGATCGCGCCTCACGAGACGACGAGGCAGCCGTCTCCAAGCCTTCGCTGGGGCCTTTTTGCAAATCAACCAGTTCCTAGACGGCTCGTAGTCGCCCTTTTACGTGCCCTTAGGGGGTGTTTGCATACCCAGTCGTTGTCACATCGGATGTTTGTACAATAATTAGGAGTATTAAATATAGTCTAATGATAAAACTAATTGCATAAATGAGGGCTAATTTGCGAGACGAATTTGTTAAGCCTAATTAGTCCATGATTAGCCCATGTGATGCTACAGTAAATATGTGCTAATTATGGATTAATTAGGCTTAATAGATTCACCTCGCGAATTAGCCCCCATTTATGTAATTAGTTAACATTTAATCCTTCTAATTGGTATCAAACATGCGATGTGACCCGAACTGAAAATTAGTCGAGCATCCAATACGCTTGCTCGCTGAGCTGAGTACAATGCTCTAGTACTTTGAGTACATTGGACTCTAACTAGGAGCTGTTTGGATAGGCTAAAGTTTAGCTCTTATCATATCGAATGTTCGGATATGCTAATTAGGAGGACTAAATATGAGCTAATTATAAAACTAATTGCAGAAGCCCTGGGCTAATTCGGGAGATGAATCTATTAAGCCTAATTAATCCATCATTAGCAAATGGTTACTGTAGCACCACATTGTCAAATGATGGACTAATTAGGCTTAATAGATTCATCTCGCGAATTAGTCTCCATTTGTGCAATTAGTTTTGTAATTAGCCTATGTTTAATACTCCTAATTAGTATCAAACATCCGATGTGACGCGTTAAAGTTTAGCCCCTGGGAGATAATTTATCCTGTTACTATACCAGCTGTCCGGTTTCCAGCCTCACCACAAGTCATCTAAGCAAGCAAACAACATGCGATTTAAACGATGATGAGGTGTGAGTGATGAGTATGCAGGTAATGGCATGCATGAAATAAAGTGCATGCAATCGGATGCATGAAATAAAGAGCACGCACCCTCAGTTTTGTGAGAGCAACTCCGTGCCACATGAAACTAACAGATTGAATTCAATTCGCTCAAGCCAATTTTCGTGGTTCATTCCGGCGGATGTCCGGCCAGGGAGGGTTGCACAAGCATCATGCAAGCCTGAAGCTCCCCTCCCCTAAATTTGCGGGTGAGGATGAGGTGAGACGTCAGTGGACGGGACGGGGCGGGTAGCCTTTTACACTTCTGCTTACCTCACGTAGTACTCGAGTACGTACTGGCAGGGGATGGGAGGAGTAGACAGAGCAGTTGAATCGACAAGGCGATGGGCCGATGGCGATGGCGACCCAGCCCACCCTTCTTCCCTTTCCGATCCCCGTTTCCTTCGGTATTTGCTAAACATGTGCTGGTCATGACTCGTGAGGCCCTTCTTCATGTTTAATGTTGGTATAAACGAGCCCTTCTTCATGTTTAATGTTTGTAAACTGTGAAGCATATCTCGCCCCAACAAAAAAAGGAAAAAGAAAATCATTGCACAAAATACCCTTTGACTTTGTTTAATAGTACATTTTTATTTCCAACGGGTGTATTATTAGCAATGCAAAACACGTACAGCTTACTTTGCACTCCACCTCTCTCAATCTGATAAAGAAAAATACATTTTATGTGGACTACAACTGACACGCATTCCACTTGTTCGGCTTATTTTTGTATTTGTTTGTATGTATATCAGCATGACCTGTGTTAACCACCCGCCCTAGTATCCCGTCTTTCCTTTCTTTCTTTCTTTCCTTTTGTTTTCAAACAGTTAGCAAGTAAGTTTAAAAAGAAAGAATAAATTTTCGCAAGTAAAACATGTTTAATGCTTAAAAGGTTTTGTCCATTGACATTACACATTCCCATCAAATGCCTTTATATTCAAAGGAAAGATGATGATGTGGCAGCCAATAATGACGTACAAACTAAATTCCAAGTTCTCCATACGTGAAAGTACAAGTTGAGTGTTCCATCTGATTAGTACATGAATTACATGGTTAGGTTGCGCTTATGGTAGTAGTAAAATCAACATGATCATAAAGGACCATTTAGTCTTTTTTTTGGGTACAAAATCTTTCATCCTACCAACTATGAAACGAAACTACTAATCTTCTTCCCCATTAGCATATGTAGCAGGGAAAAAGTCAAGAATTTATCATTCGCTTTGTAGAGCACTTGTTGACTCGCAAGTTTTTAACATTAATTGGGGAATCAGCTGCACCAGATGGTCATCAAGGAAGCTGACACCGCGCTTCCTTCAACCTGCACCCAAGCTTGTTGTGACGGGACCGTTGATGGAAGAAGCTGGTGCCACGCCCTTGCTGCTTGGTTGGGAGCACGAAGCCGGGCCGTGCGACGGCCACGCTCTCTCTCCTCATTTATGTGTTGTTGTAACACGTACACCAGGTGGTGGATGTACGCAAATGACGTGGCAACGGCCCGTGGGGAATATTGGGTTCCCTTGTGCTCCTTGTCCCCCGTGAACCCCTTGGCGCTCCCCCTTCTCCTCTTTCCTGCATCTTGCTCCCCTAGTCCCCTTCATTTCTCACTTTCCACCTCCCTTCGTCGCTGGTGACCCCATGCTTGAGATGTATAGGTAGACCCGAAGAGCGCTCCCATCTCCTCTTACAAAGCCTCACATCATCAAGATCCATCGCACCACACCGCATCGTCCTGCGCCTCTTCTTCCCTCCTTGGTTGGTTGCAAGTGCTTTCCACCTCCTCCCGTCGGCGGGGGACGGATGCTTGGGATGTACGGGTAGACGGTGACCGCTCTTCACCTCCTCTTCTCTTGTGGAGCCTCGTAGCAGCACAGAGCAAGGTCATCCACCAGTTCTTCTTACACTGTGAGTAAACCCTAGCCCCACTTCCGTCTTGTGTAGTTCGTCGTGATTCTTTGGATGCTTTGGCCTCTCCGCGCTCTCGGCGATGGCATGCCACCCCTTCGATTTGATTTTGATGTTGTTTTCTTTGTCTCTACACCAGTTGATTTTGCTGCTCGCCTAGCTCACCAAATCCAAGATTTTGGGGATGCCTACAATTTGGGCGAATTGGATGCAAGTTTGAGTTGCCGATGGGGAAGAGCTACTGTAACAAGCTTGCCAAGGCCAAGGCCAAGCCCACAGATCAACCCACCACCACCCCACAAGATGCCTCCCAGGTGAGGCTCAAGGACGTGATGAAGCCTCCTCCAGGGGGCACACCGCCAGAAAAGGAGGAGATACATGAGGCAAAACAGCCGCCCAAGGAGCTAGTCACCGAGCAGTAGCAGGTGGAGGTGGAGAAGCCACGGGACAAGCCCATGACCCTACCCCCACAGGATGCCCCAGACGTGCCGACCATGGAGCAGTTGCGGGATATCAAGTGGCTCTTGGATAATGCAAAGCAGCAGGTCAAGAAGGCACAACAGATGGAGGCACAACAGGCAAAGGGGGACGTGCAAGTGGAGCAGCAGCAGTCCACAAATGCAAAGGATAATTCAGGAGGGATGCGCAAGTGGAGGCCCAGGAGGTGGAAGAGGTGCTACAATATTCTCACTACCAATGTGATGATGCCAGCCAGTTGAACAACATCCTCTCAAAAATCTTGAATTCTAAGAGTGCTTTCTGTGACATTTGCCGAATGGGAGCTATTGCACCAAAGAAAGAAGATGCCAGGAAGAAACGTGGTAAAGATGGGGCTGAGGTAAAGATGTGGGTGTGCTTACATTGTGGGAAGCATTCTTGCACACGAGATAAAGATGGCAAGCCACAAGGCCATGCTAGAACGTATGCCGCATCGAAGGAACACTGGTGGGCTACAGAATTTCTTGATCCAATATCTGGGTACTGCTTTTCATGTGAACGGAATATGGCAATTAAAATGTCTAAAGAGACTTTGGTGGATGGTAAGGCTGTGGAAGTTATCAATGATTCATCATCAACCTCTTTTCTTGTCAAAGGAATGAGGAAAAGGGTAAATACTTCCTTCAACGCTGTGTTGCAAAATCTTCTTTCACTTCCCATGCTGCGCAAGATTATGATGCACCCAGGTTCTGCTAGGGTAAAAGGGATGTCTTCTACTCCTTTGAAGAAGCTTTTTATGGAGACTAGTGCTTTAGATAAGGCACCCGTGACGGATGAGAAGAGGGATGAGAGCTTCTCTCATAAGGATGGAGAAGAAAAGAAAGAGGATAAGGCTAGCACACTACTTAGCACACATAATCCATTTTCATATATTTACTCCAAGTGCGGTGGCCACATGCAAGATAGCGAACAACTTTTTCTATGTATTCTCGATGCTCTACGTAGAGAGGAAAATTAAAGCACGGAAACTATCAAATGATTCTCCTACAAGCATTGATTACATATTTGGAGAGGAGTTTTTGGATAGTACAGCACAATGCTCTCCTTTCCTTCTCCTTTCCTTTGTAGTTCCATCAAAGCCCCTTAGTCTTTTTGATGATCTTGATCTGATATGTATTGGGGATTGCTTGGGTGCCATGGATATTGTCAGGAGAAAAGAGGAAGGTATGATAGAATGTGGTGATGCCCAACAAGATAATAAAAGTAAGACTCTAAGCAAGTGTGGACACATATTGGTGATTCAATTGAAAAACTCCCACTCCAATCTGTGCTTTGAGAAGCTTGATGCAAGGTACTACCTTAATTTTTTTGCTTAGTTTTTTTTTATGTTTTTTTTGCAAGGGTTGGAAACAAAAGAAAAACATTAGGATGCCTATCGTTGTAACTTAACAATCAGGTAACAAACTGAATTGTGGGAGTAATTGTATGAAACCAAATTTTAACTCTAGTGCATGATAAACTCAATTGTGGCAAGCATCAACATCCATCAACGCCCATGCTAAATTATAACTCCAGGGAGAATATGCAATATGCTACTGATATGCTATGAATTACTTCCTTTAGAGTTTTGGTAGCAGTTGCTTACATTGCATTCCCCTTTCATTGTCAAGATTTGATTGACAGCCATTCTTCACTAGTGTCCATGGCCTATGAGCTCATTCATTTCATGCAACATTATAGAAGAATGTTATGGGGCAATGCACACAATGAACCAAACTAATGTAAGATTTAATTAATTAATATTTGGGGATAGAACTCAAAATCTTATGGAAACTACTAGAAATAATTTTCAATCAATACACATATTTTTATCACAAAACATATTTCATCATTGATTTGACTTCACGCATTATTTGTTCATGCGTGGATATGACCATATTATAAATATGAAGCAAAATTGCTATTTTTTCCACACGAATAAGCATCAATTATTACAAAAATATTGATCATCATAAACAATTGTGTCATGGAAGAAATTCTTTTATGAATTGAATGTGCACTCAAAAGAGCGTGCAAAAATAAAAGAACAATGATATTCTTGTAGTTGTGGTTGATGTCATAACTATTTCATGTAATATGCAGAATCAAGGAGAATGACATCAATTATCGCCTAGTTGGTTTTGTGCGCAAGGAAGGAGGGAATTATATAGCATTTGTGAGAGGTGGAAAGATTGGAGTGAAGTTCACAAAAGTGACAAAAGTGCTTGGATTTGTGTGAGAGATGAGGAAGTAAGACGGGCGTTTTCTTTTGAAGTTACTACTAATTGGGACCCTCAATTACTTTTTTATGAAAGGGTGGGTCATCCATTACACTTTAAGGACATGATTATGATTACAGAGGAAAAGGAAGAGGAGGAGATGCATTACTAGACCAGAGTGATTTATTTTCTCTCTGTCCATACTAAAATTATCCTCCAAAAGGAAAATGATCCATGCCCTTTGATCCCATGTAAGATAGTGACATCCCTCCACTTTTAAACTTTTGCTTTTATTCACTTAGGTTATTATTTATCTTGTTTGGTTTCTTTGGATATGCAGATAATGTCCTATTGCTTGATGGTAAGGTGGCTTTGGGCTCAGATGTGGGCCAAGTGTTCAAGAATCACATTCTTAAAGATATCAGAAAACTCCTTACAAGAAGCTCCTCTTCCTTGGTATATAAGTGCTCTTGATTTATGATTGAATGTGAATAATGTCACTAGCACTATGCATGATCTTTTTTTTTCTCTTTCTTATGTAGAAGGTGGATGTAAGGGCTGACCTCAATATGATGTTTCTAAGGTAGTTGTTGGCTGTTTATGTGCGTGCTTACGTGATTTAGGTTTTTTGAATTGTTCTTGGTTTGATATATGCTGGTTTTGATCTTAATGTCGACAGGACCTATTCATTTGAGTTCACACCAGAAGTCACTCTTCTTGATCACCTTAAAGTCCGTGTACATCATGGATGGATTGTTAAGCTAGTAAGGACCTAACCCCCGAATTAGTCAATTAAGGAGAAAAAATACCATTTCAATGTCTAACAAGTATATAAGATACTTATATGTGTATAATATACTTAGTTATGTTATATTTCATATCTTTGAGTGGAGGCTAATATAACACTAGATTTTGTGGATTTGGATTGTTATGGTAGTGACTTAGGCTCGGCATTATATGAACATTCATACAAAGGACTCTTATCCATGGATGCTAGTTGTCATGGTGAGTATTATTTTTAGTTACCAATTATTGGTGTAAAGATTTATCTACACTCCTAATGTTCTACCTCCTTTTGTTTTAATGATTTTTAGATGAGATGGTTGTTGAATTTCTTAAGGGTCCTCAACTAACTGAATATGGGTAAATATCTATTTTTACATATGTTGAAGTGTTGTATTAGAAAATTTTGATCTATGCTATTATAAAAATATACTAATATGCTGAAGTGAAGTGTTTTTTAAATGTTGCAGCTTGACCTGCTTACATGATGACCTAGAAGAAAAGATACCTGCACTCCTATTTTGTAATGATCAGTTTAGCACTATTGTCAAGGTAGGATTAATAGTCTTTGATTACTATGGATCAACTGGTTTTACTCTTCCAGTTTTTAATTTCGTTATTATTGTGCAGGTTGCTGGGACACTATATATGTTAGTTACAACTTTTCAAACAACCGAGGCAGTTCATAGGCTAAGGAAGGGGGCCTCTATTTATAGGCTAAGAGAGTTCATAGGATGATGGAATGTGTCCCCTTCTAGAGTTTTCACTAAATAAATATCTATGTTCTACACTATTCTAATTTCTTCATGGCAACAACATCTAGTGCCTTCATAGAAAATATCATGGATCATGAGTTGCGGAGAAGGCTCTAGAAGTTTTTATTGCTTTCCTTCAACACTCCCCCTCAATGCAAACTTCTCTCTAGAGTTGTCTTGTAGACCATGCCGAGTGCCTCCCGAAACTTCTCGAACTTTGCCTTGTTTAGGTCTTTTGTGAAGATGTTGGCAATCTGCTCATTAGTCTTTGTAGGCACCATCTCAATCTCTCCCTCAAGGACCTTTTCTCTTATGTAGTGGTAATGAACTTCTATGTGCTTGGTCCTTACATGAAAAATTGGATTTTCTGCTAGGCGTACAGAGGATAAGTTGTCACAGAAAATCCTTACTCGGTAGTCCGCAGGTTGATGAAGATCCTCCATCAATTGCTTGAGCCATGCATTCTCTTGTGCTGCCATTGCCACTGATCGATACTTAGCTTCAGTACTAGATAATGCCACGGTAGGTTGTCTCTTACTGCATCACAATATAGCTCCTGATCCAAAACTGAAGAAGTATCCTGTGGTTGACTGCCGTGTGCCATAATCTCCAGCATAGTTGGCATCGCAGTATCCCATCACCTAGCATTCCTTTGTCTTCTTGTATAGAATACCAAAATTGATGGTGCCCTTAACATACCTGAGGATACGCCTAACTGCATCAAGGTGAGGTTTCTTTGGATTGGTCATGTATCGACTAACCACTCCAACTGGATGAGAAATATCTGGTCGAGTTAACATGAGATAGATGAGGCTTCCGACCAGCTGTTGAGAGTATTCAGAAGAGCCCGGGTTGCGGTTCAACAGGCGAGAGACCCACGACGATTCTGATCAGACGAACGATGCTACGAGCTGGGTGGATTCGACGGTTAACAGGCTACGTGGCTCGATCCTCTGCCCGATTTCCTGCCAGGATTCATTCTTTATTTTTTTAGAAAAAAGGAATGGACTTTATTGATAAAGTATTATATCCAGCAGGGCACCCCAGAGTACAAGATAATTGACATATAAGCCCTTGAAAGGACGCCATCGTCGACCAACATTGGCTGATTCTTCTCCACCTCCCGCGATAGAGAAGAAAACCCAGAATGGAGCTCGCAGTCGCATCCGAATCGACGAAGAGTCCATAGATTTTGAAAGGCCCATCAATGACACACCAAGAGCATGCATTTGATCCATTGAATGTCCTAGCAAATGGCAAGCCATCTTTTCGTCGCCCCACCGTCCAACCCGAGTCGACGAGTAGCAAACCCGCAAAGGGGGTCAAAGAACACCAACCTGTACAAACGAGGTGGTACAGTATTTCACCGAGTCTCCGAACAGCAACATTGTCAGAGGTCATGAATTTGGCGCCGCCATTGTCATCACAGGCACAGACAACACAAACAAGCCCACAAAAGAGTCTTATCTTACTGTGAAGCAGGCCGGCCTTATATTTGAAATACCTGTAGTTTGACGTTTTCTGATCTATTTGAAGGAAACCATTGTGCTTCGTTCTACAGAGTCCGAAATGGTTGAGACAGCGACACCGCATCACGCTCTGAACAACGAAGTAAAGCTATGGCGCCTCTTCCTTTGGAAGAACTGACAGCAGGAGCAGCACGTCGCTTGCGCAATATCTACACTGTTCGAGCAAGCGCGCCCCCCACCGCAAACATGGACGAAGAAGAATCGCGCCATCAGCTAGCTAGGAAATCCTCGACGTCCAGGGACTCCGATGACGATGCGCTGAACGAGGGCGGCACGATCACGGACGAGGACACGTTGAACGACCTCTCCTCCACGCGCAGCAGCTCGGCGGCGGCGTCGGCGCCCCAGGGATCTCCGGCTCCAAGCGCTGACGACGACGGGGGCGGCGCTGCCTCCGTCCGCCTCGGCACGACGAAGCTCGGGTGCACCGCATGCTTGGCGGCACGCGCGGCCTCGGCCTGCTGCGGCGTCTGCGGCGGCGCGGGGGCGGCCGGCGCCGGCTGCTGGCAGCGCCGGAACACCGCGGCGAGCGCGAACTGCTCGCCCACCCCGGCGCACGCCGTGGCCCTGCCCGCGGCGGCCGCCCGCGCCATCACGTGCTGCAGGTTCTTGCTCAGCCTGGCCCTCGCCGCGCCGCCGCCGCCGCCGCAGTGCCGGGCGCGGCCCGCGAAGTTGGTGCGCGTGCTCTCGCCGCGCAGCGCGCGGGCCGCCTCGTCGTAGGCGCGCGCCGCCTCCTCGGCGGTGTCGAACGTGCCGAGCCAAAGGCGGACGCGCTGCGCCGAGTCCTTGATCTCCGCGACCCACCGCCCCGACGGCCGCTGCCGCACACCGACGAAGCGGCGCCCGCGGCACGCCGGCGCCGCGGTGGCAGTCGCTGCCCTGCCGCCGCTCTCCTGCTGAGCCGCCATGACCTCGCGTCCTTGTTGAATATATACCGACTTGGGAATTGGATTGGAGCTATTCGCTCGAGCTGCTCAGCTAGATAACCTGATCGGGTTCACACTCACCGCTATTTATACATCTGCAGAAGAACATGCGCCGAAGTCCACTGAGAGTGGGAAGGCATCTGCAACCGAGCTAAATCTCCTTCGATCCCTTCGTCGTTTCCGCGGTCGGCTTGCGTCCGACGCCTTGCGGCGAGCAGCTAGCTCCTGGTCGACCTGGTGGCGTTCGTGACATGGACGTGCTGGCTCTCGATTAACTATTTCACCGTGTGCAATTATTGGACATTTGGATGCGAACAGAATGTTGTTTAGCGCTCGCAAATCCCATTGTTTAGCGCCCTAATGATTGCCCACTCGTGTTCTGCGGTTTGCTTTGTTAAACAAGCACTGAACTCTGCTGAGCTTGACGAAGTGAAGCTTTGTCGTCTCGCAGAGTTAGATGTCCAGATCGTCCTTATTAAGGGGCTGTTTGGATACGAGGTGCTAAACTTTAACAGTGTCATATCGGATGTTCGGATGCTAATTAGGAGAACTAAACATGAGCTAATTATAAAATTAATTGCAGAACCTTGTGCTAATTCGCGAGACGAATCTATTAAGCCTAATTAATCCATCATTAGCAAATGGTTACTGTAGCACCATATTGTCAAATCATGGACTAATTAGGCTTAATAGATTCGTCTCGCGAATTATACTCTATCTATGCAATTAGTTTTGTAATTAGCTTATGTTTAGTACTCCTAATTAGTATCCAAACATTCGATGTGACAGGTGTTAAACTTTAATAGGGTGTTCCCAAACACCCCCTAAGAGTGTGATCCGTTGGGAGCTCGATCTTCATCCTCAGAATTCCTACGTGGTTGTTGCCATCTGATGCTTGCTGTCCAGCTGCCATGTGTGCGTCGAGGCTGGCTGCTGACATTGCACCGGTCGACATGCCAAATATGATCATTGATTCATATCATTATTCTTGAAGCGGACTACGAAGCAAGAAGCTGGCGTGAACAATTATATTGATATGTCAAATTGGTGCATACAAGTTTTGAGAGAGTAGGGTACGGAAAAAAGTATACTACTCCCTCCGTCTCAACAAAAATGCAATTCTGATTATGTACCTGGACACGTGCTATGTGGGACAAAAATGCAATTCTGATTATGTACCTGGACACGTGCTATGTGGGTGGCGAAGGGATCGACAGGCAAGAAACCATATGCGAGCGGTAGAAGGCCGAGGATGAGAAGGGCTGCAACGGCAACCCAAATACCTCGTTGATCCGGCCGCCAGTCGTCAGTTGGATGCGCATTGATATCATTATCGGAGCGCGAATAAGAAGAGTATCATACGAGTTGTGGTGAGATCATTGGAGAATATACTTCTGACTAGTGCTGATTAATCTATTGTCTACTAAATGTTGCGGGAGCTGCACGAACATAGTATAATCCCATTTGCCTTGTCTTTGCCATTAAACATTCCCCCGCGAGAAAGACGTCGTTTGGTGTTTTCCTTGAGGTCATAATCATGGTTGCTACTCCCTCCATCCCAAATTATAAATTATTTTGGTATTTCTAAATTCATAGATTATGTCATGTATCCGGACATAGTGTATATCTAGGTAGATAAAAAACTATAAATTTAAAAATGCCAAAACGACCTATAATTTGAAACGAAGGGAGTACTTCGGAAGCCAAATGAATGCAGATAGATTTGGCACGTTGTTAGATGACTACATTAGCTGGTAAGCGGAGACAAGTGAGTTTGCGTCTTTGGGAGACCATAACACACGAGACAGATAAAAGAATCTTATTAGAGAGTTGATTTGGACCAACTGGAAAAGTTCACATGAGTAAACTGAACCGAAATTTTGTTCAGGAATCATATGGATAAAGTGGATTGGTAATAGTAGTAAAAAAGACCTTTTCTCTACTTTTCTAGATGTGCAAATGTGGGCCGACAACATAAATACAGGTGGGTCCTTTCACAGCCGAGTCTTCGTATGGGGCCATCTTGACGTTATCATGGTGTTCTAGGAGTTGCGATTTGTGGAACAGATTCTCCTTATCAAATAACTCAAAAATAAATAACCGTGGTCGCTTGTGCAACCTATGCACGTTAGAGCCTAAAATACTACGTAAGCAACAATTAAAGTCGAGAACAGAGTGAAACAATATAGGAAAATGCAATTGAATGATGCATGAAAGATGCCTCAAGTGGGAGTGACATGATGCACTTTGACTCGAGCATCTTGAACTCGACATCAACCGTGCACAATCGATGTTATGTGGGAGGCTCCATGACTTGGCCATCCTAACCCAAGCTCTTACTTTTTTTTTCTTTGAAAGGAGTCTCCATGACTCGGCCTTCGTGGGAGGCATGTGGATGCCAGGGTTCGAGCCCTAGCCGGCGGCACCGCCCTTGCTGCATTTTGCCAACCAGCTATGCTCAGTTCCCACCCTCTTACTCGCCCAAAGATAGCATGTACAACTACATACCTCTTCAAATACCTGTGGCTTTTGAACCCACCATGGAACTCTTCAAAAGTTTTTTTTGTGTGTTTCGGTCTTATATCCTATAGTATGCGAGATGTACATCCTCCTATGTTTTCTGTTGGGTATTTCCACAAGTGAAATGTATGTATACGCTTAGTATAAAGAGGTAAGAGAAACATTTTAATTATTGCATCATAAACACACGACGAAATTGGACAGTTTAGAGAAACTAGTAACCATGCACGTGCGGGTGCGGCACACACTGCTCTTAGATATGGTAAAGAAACAACCATAAGGTGTGGGAGTAAAAAAAAAACTACTCCCTAATTTGCATCCTTAAAGGGTAAGAAGAGCCCTGCGTTGCTCCCTGAAGGGCAACACGGGCGGCGCCCCAACCGCTGCTAGAGGGGGCCGCCGGAAGTTCGTCCGGCTCCTGAGGATGGCTATGGCGGGGCACCGGTCGTTCGGGGCTTCTACGCTAGGCCGGGACAGTGCAAATAGCCTCGGTCGGGCAGCACGCCGGGGCAGCTGCAGGCCGGATCCAGCCTTGCCGTGGGCGGATCCGGCCTTCCTGCCACCAGATCCGCCGAGCGGCGGTAGTGAGGTGCATTGGCGATCCGGGTGCGAGGTGCGGCAGCGGTTCGAGTGGGCCGGTGACGGTCCGGGCGGAGGACCTCGAGCGCGCCGCGGAGGTGCTCCGAACGTAGAGGCGCGCACTGGTGGTGAGGTGGGACGCCACAGCGGCACGCGCTTGCCGTGCCACTTGGCAACGCGGGGCTCGGCGCGGAGGCCGCGAGGCGCAGAGGCAGGCCGTCCTACTGCTCGCACTAGCACGCGCCCAGATGGCGCGATGTGCGCATGGCGTAGCACGCCGCGGCAGGATGGAAGAGGCGTGAAGCAGGCGGAGAGGATGGCGTGCGCGGCCTGTGCGGTCGCGGTGGAAGCCGGCGGTGAAGGAGAGGATATGGAAGGAGGCGCCCACCACGAGTTGCGCTGCAAGCGGGCTGTCGGGCCAGCGACGCACGCGCAGCAGAGCGCACCACGGCAAGAAGGGAGCGGCGTGGAGTTGGCGCTGGCCGGGTTGGAGAGGAAGGCAAGCCAGGAGCAGGACCTACCAAAGAGCATGAGATGGAGGCGGCAAAAGGCGGTGCGTGAGGCAAAGAGACCGTGCACGGCAGCAGTGGCCTGATGGTGAAGGAGACGCAGAGGGGCTGCCAGAGGAGGAGATGCGGAGGAGGCGCCGGAGGAGGAGATGGGGAGAGGTGCGGCGGCTGGTGGCAGCCCGTGGAGTGTGGAGGTGGAGGTATGGTGGTGAGGCGTGTGGAGGCGCTGCTCTGGTTAAGCAGCCGTGGCTGTGGTCTGAGAGTGCCAAGCTGGGAGCGTGCAACGAGGGATTGGGATGCTCTGGGTGAAAGCCCTCCCCGGCCTTCGTGCTAGTGGAGATGACAGCGGCATCCTAGGGCATCGTTTTCCCCGTTGGGGGCGTCATGTTGGAGCTACAGCCCTGCTACACGGGGTTCCTCTGGGTGAAATCTCTGTCCAGATCCTAGCCGAGCGACGATGGTGCATTGACGTCATGCCCTCCTTGGAGGCGTTGTCTCTAGAGACCCAACTCGGCTTGGCATCACGGATCCATTGATCATGGGTGGCAAACAGCTGGTGGCGGCAATTCCGCCGTGTGGCAAGCTGGACGGGGGTTGCCGGCTCACGTGATGGCAATCACAGTTGTGGTGGTGGCCAGGGGTTGACGCATGGTTGTTGGATTTGGCTGCTTGCAGTGGACGGTGGTGCCTGGTGTTGCTTGGCAACAATCCATGCGGTGTGGGACTACGTCGGAGGACGACGCTTGCGGCAATGGCATCGTGGGACGACTAGGCTTGCAGCGGACTGCGGCGAGTTTCTCAGCTTGGCTTAGCCATTCGGTGTGGTACATCATTGGAAGAGGGCGCAAGCGATAGATTTTGGCTCGCTGATGTGGCAACAAAGGCTATGTGCGTGGGTGAAGCAACGAGGAGACGCCGACCGTCGGCGACAGCTCGACTGTTTGATGGAAATTTGGGGAAGTGGGGCAACATTGCTCACCACACTGACAGCAACAAAAGAAACGGTTCTGTGACATGGAGTTTCGGGATGGGCGTGGCAAGGCCCCCGTGTGTGGTGTTTTGTTCGAGGCGACGAGAGCGAGATGGAGTCCAACGACAGATGTGGCGAGGGCCCTGCGCGTTGTGTTATCATGGTGGCAACTGCGAGGCAGCCTGCGAGAGGTTCAGATTTGGTGGTATCACTCTGCCAGGTGGAGTGTAGTGTCTACAGCGGCACTTCGACGAAGGGTTCCGCATGGCGGTGGACTTCTCAGTGGCGTGCAGTCTACTTCCTTCAGATTCCCTGTCGACGTAGGGCCACACATGGAGGTTTCGGCGACTACATGAGGGTGAATGTTGGTGGGTGCCACGAATGTTATAAAGACTCCGGTTCTGCTGCCGCGGCGAGTGGAGTGGTGAGGCCACGTTGACGTCCCAATCCAACTGGCCGGGTGTGGCGGTTTGAGTTGAGTGGTTACCCGTGTTGACGTCCCAATCCAACCGGGCGACTTTTTTGTTTTGTTTTGTTTTGTTTTTCCTGCCTATTGTCTCCCAAGGCTGTAGTCTTGTATTTTTTTCTACTATATCAATGAAATACGCAGTAATTGTGTTGTTTGTTAAAAAAAAACTACTCCCTCCATACACCGCATATGATCAGTGCCGCTTCCTCCTGAGCACAGAGCTTGCTAGAAAGAAGGTCTCTTGTCCAGGAATCTTGGTGCAGGTCTGGGATCTTGCATCCCGTGACCTCCCTTGCCGCCTGCCAGAAGCAAGAAACTGCAGGTAATGGCCACATGAAACAAACTTTCCCCCGGCTCCCCGCATGGTTCACAGTGATCTTCTCTAGCCATGTGCTGTCTCCTTAACTCGCCTTTAGTTGGGAGAAAATTCTGCATTGCTCTCCACCAGAAAATACGTATCTTAGACGGCACCTTCAATTTCCATAGTTTCTTCCACCACTTTTGGTCCTCAAAAGGTCTTTATGTTGACGCTCGTTATTGACATCCTTTTACCCCTATTTATCTTCAATATTAGCACACAAATGATATCATAACTATTGATTATACCTAACAATCGAGCCGTTTCTGCATATGCATTGTATTTTGGAGGATATTATGTTTTTGCAAGAAATTGGACTAAATTGGAGCATAATTGGACAAGACCCTGGGCAAGCAACAACCAGAGAAAGACGAAAGCCAACGGCCCAAAAAAGGCCTAGGCCCATCGGCTTATAGAGCCCAGGCCGATCGGCCTAGGGTCCCCAAGGGCCTATTCATGCTCATCTTCGGTGAGCACTCCTACAAGAAGACTTAGAGGCTAAGTTTCACAAGATATGGCATGTTGATCTCGAGATAACGATGAAGTAAGCAACACTTTGGAAGGATATCAAGATCGATCCTAATCCCGAGGTTATCATTGAGCCAGGCCCACATGCAAGAGAAAATAAGGTTTCAGAACATTGGAGGAGACTCAAGCATGAAAAAATTGAAGTTTTGGAAAGTTATCCACGAGATCAAGTCAACCCTAGAGATATTCACGCAACCCAAAACACCATGATCTTTTAGTGTAGATTCGAAGACCTAAATGACCTCTAATTAAGAAAGTTTGACTACCAAAGTTGTAGCTATTGTCTAGAGCTTCGATTTGAACATATGAAAAAGCATAATTTGGATTATGGAGCTAGGAGATATGGTCCCCTAAATACCTGCTGCGCAGAGAAGTCCGAAATCAGACTGTATCTTGCGATGCTATTTTGGAGACCTTAACTTTGTTTCTAGGGCAAGCAATGAATACCAAAGTTGAAGCTAGTTCCGTGCTACACAATTTAGGAACCGGATTTGCCTTATTGGGAGTCCGAACGTGGGAGATATGATGTTGGGAAGGAAGGACTGCGTAAAACGAAATTCTGGGCGAGTCAGATTTTATGGAAATCAAATTTGCTTAACTCTCAAGCAAGTAGCTCATGCAAGGGAAGGTGGAGCACGCCCCAAGGCTTCCCAAGGGTATAAATATGACCCCCTAAGCACCCGCAATGGAGTCGAATTCAGATTTGAAGCAGAAGGGGCCGAGGAACTTGAGGGACAACTATCTAAAAAGAGCGATTCATGGTGAAGTAATAGATTAGTTCCGATTCATTAGCGATTCATATGCCTCCTTCTATGATTTCTACTGTTATGAGTTTGCTTATTACAATCTATAAAGCTTGTAGATTGCATATGGTGTTCTTGTAGTCATGGTGACTAGATTTGCATGCTTGATCTATCATAACAGCTAGACGTGTGCTTTATATTCATGCCCTTAGACTTCCTGTGCTGATAGGTAGGATCGTGACGGGGTCTTATACCGTGTAAGGCGGGGGTTTTTGGGAGTCTAACTGGAGGTAGTAGTTTAAAGATGCTTTGAATGAGAACCATGTGTTTGCTTGCCATCTAGCTAGAACTATAACATATGCATGGTCTAGGCTTGGCTCTAGATGAGTTACCTCTTGTTCATATCTGCTCATGCTTCTTATCTATCCATGTCTATTCACAGTCATCTTGCAACTCGAACCATGTTTCCTGATGTTTAGCTAGTCTAGATCTTGTGACCTTGTTTCCATGCAACTAATCCGTACGCTTGCAGTTCATAAATTGGTGCGCTAACTATCGTCAACAGTTTCCCGCAAAGGCCTCCTTCCGGTTGGATTCGAGCTTCAGCAGCCGATAGCAAGACCGAACAGAGTACAAACCATTCCTCTCGAGTGACCATGCAAGAATGTCCTCATTCAGGTGCAAGCCCAACTTCAACTTCAAGATCTCCTCTACATCTAGAGCAACAAAGGATTCACGCACCATTTGCTCATTCCATTGGCGCGTCCCAGGCAGGAAAAGATCACACACCCGCTCGGCCTGTACATTTGGAAGCCGGATCAGTGGCTTCATCGTGGTAGTGCCACTAATCCAATTATCCGACCATATAATTGTGGACTCTCCTGGTCCCACTCACTTGATCAACCCTTTAACAAGTGCTTGACGACTAAAAAAGATTGCATGCTAGGTTTCTGAGCTTTTCTTCTTCCTTGTTGCACTGAGAAAGACGTTGTTTGGATAATACTTTCCTTTGAGGACCCTTGAACACAATGAGTCGGGCCTAGTCATTAGGTGCCAACCTTGCTTCCTCAGCATAGCTTGATTGAAAAGTGGCAGATCACGGAAACCCAAATCCCCATCATTCTTCGGCCTTGTGAGCTTTGTCCACCACTGGCAATGAATTTTATGATTGTCAATAATCGAGCTACCCCACCAATTGTTAGAGATGAAGGTTTTCATCTTCTTACATGTCAGTGCTGGTTATTTGAAACAACTCATGGGGTATGTTGGCACAGCTTGGGCATTTGATTCGAGTAGGACCTCACGCCCAGCACAGCTTAGCAAATTCCCACCCCAGCCCTGAACAAATTTCCTGATCCGATCAGCCACATAATCAAAGGTGCCATCTGAAACCTTCCCCACTGCCGTCGGCAGACCCAGGTATTTCTCACCTAGCGCTTCCGTGGGTATTTGTAAAGCATCATGGACCTCTTGTTTAGCATCTTGGCCACAATTCTCGCTGAAAAACACATCTAACTTTTGCTTATTGACCAGCTGTCCTGACCCCTTATTGTATAGTCCAGGATCTCAGATATTCTATCTGCCCCTCTCCTTGATGCTTGAGTGAAGATCAAACAGTCATCTGCAAAAAGGAGGTGAGAAATCCAAGGAGCATGGTGGGTAACTCTTCCCCCCTAGAAATAAACTGAGGTCCTCTTGCTTTCAACATACACGTTAATCCTTCCGAGCATAACAGGAACGAGTAGGAGAAATTGGGTCCCCTTGCCGAATCCCACGCGATGGCTTAAAGGGTGGTGAGAAAACCTGGTTCACTCTTACAGAGAAGGTAACCGAGGTAACACATTTCATCACCAAGTTGCACCACATCGCTGGAAACCCAGGGCTACCATGACTTCATAAAGATAGCTCCATTCCACACGATCATAAGCGTTCGCCATGTCCAGCTTTATAGCACATGCCCCTATTTTGCCCTTTTTATTCCTCAGGTAATGAATGCACTCATAGGCGATAAGCACATTGTCCGTGATGAGTCTACCCGGGATAAAAGCACTTTGCTCTTCAGAGATAATTTTATCTAGGACTAAACGTAATCTGTTAGCTAGAACCTTAGAGCAGATCTTATAAATCACATTGCATAAAGAAATCGGCCGATAAGTGAGTTCTTGGGGATTAGCTACCTTTGGTATAAGGACCAATATAGTTTGGTTAATTACCTCAGGCATTTCAGCAACATTTAGGAAGCCCAGTACCGCTGTCGTCACCTTCTTCTTGACCAGCAGCCAAAAAAGCCCGTAGTAAAACCATCGGCTCCCGGAGCTTTATTCGGGCCCATCTGGAAAAGGGCCGTTTCCACCTCAACGGCTGTGAAGGGCCTCTCTAGAACTTCGCACATCTGGGCCATTACTTTCCTAGGTGCATGCTGGCAGACAAGTTCGGGCTGAAGGTTTCCCTGGGCCATGAAAAGACCCCGGTAGAAATCAACCGCCATGTCCTCCAAATGCTCTTGCACCATCTCTACTGTGCCATCTGTGCACTTGAGCGCACGAATGCGATTAGTACGCACACGCGCTTTGGCCTTTGCTTGAAAGAAACCAGTATTACGATCTCCAGCTTTGTGCCAGTCCGACCGGGATCGTTGCTCCATCTCCTCTTCTCTCGCCAAAGTTTCAGCTAATTCCCGCATCAGGGATCGTTCCCGTGTAGTTGGTCTGCGGTACAGGGTACTATTCCTCTCTTCTTCAAGGTCCTCCCTCAAAGATTTTAGCTTTTTGCGGACCAAGCCAAAAGTGTCCCTATCCCAGACATGGAATGATGATTGTAACTCTGAAAGAGAGGCCACCACCGAGGCCAGGTCACCAACACCAATACCCGGGTCCCAGGCCTGGTTGACAAAGTCCACATACCCCTCATGCCGCTGCCACATATGTTCATACCGCAATGGCTTAGCTCTTCGCTTCCTAGTCTGATGAGTTCCCTTCACCATCCCTCTGAGCTTAATAATTAGGGCCGCATGGTCTGAGAAGGCCGTCGGCACATGCTTGACAGATGTCTCCTCAAGGGTTTCCTTGAACTTGTGATCCCCTAAGGCCCGATCCAGACAGGCTTTCACGTTATGATCATCTTCCTGACGATTATCCCAAGTATACAGGATTCCACTAAAACCCAGGTCAAGGAAGCCACAATCCAGGACCACCTCTTGAAAGCCCGCCATTTGCCACGGTTCCCATTCATTCATGCAAAAATGCTCCTCTGCTATGAGCACCTCGTTGAAGTCTCCCGCGCACAGCCATGGAAGATCAAGCTGTGCACGCAAGAATCTCATTAGGTACCAGCTATTCTTCCTCAACTCTCTCCTTGGCTCCCCATAGAAACCAGTGAACCTCAGTTGCCTTGCTCCCAGGTCATCACATAAGGGGATTACGTCAATGTGCGACCGCGACTTGCGTTGCAACGCCATAGTGACATCCCTTCTCCAAAATAGGGCAAGGCCACCACTCAATCCTTCTGCCGCCACGACGTGACCATTGCTGGGAAACCCAATGCTTACATCAAACCCGTTGCTCTCTCCTTTGACATCCTTGTCTCCTTCAAGAACACCACCCCGGGCTTCCACGTCTCTATCAAGAGACGTAACTGTTGATAGCAGTTAGCGTGCTAATTCGTGAACCGCAAGCGCACAGATTAGTTGTAGCTTTTTTCTTAGAGTATTCCCTCAAGTTTAGCAATCCGTGGAATAAGTGGATTACTGGCTCTCACTTTATACTAATCTTACTAACAAAATTAGGCAATATGAGTTGTGTAGAGAGACAAACTAATCTAAACTAAATAAGGAACGAGAAGCAAAGGTTGATACAAGATAGATAACAAAGATAGATATGCGTTCCCTCCCTAGGATCTAGGTTCACATGAATATGCATCTACTACACAAATATGTGCTGTCTTCACTGGCTATCACAGAGATTATGTGCTCCCTCAGCTCTTTCCCTCCTGCATACCGTCACTACACAGGGATACTCAACAACTCCGGTCACACATCTATATCAAAGCATCCGCAGAGTTTAGCTAATTACCATGATTACCACAAACTCTACTAAGGACATATGAAGTGCTCACATATGTAAATAAAGCATTGCAATGACATAGACCATGAAGTATTGATAGGCATAGTGTACATGTACCAATTACATATCAAGAATCCAAACAATCCTAGGGATGAACAAAGGCTTTACCCCATCATCTTACAGAGATTGATTCACAAATGGGTGAAGGAGACTCTGGAGAACGTCATCACTGAAGATGGTGGTGAGGGGGGGGGGGGGTGTGCAAGAACACCCTAGGCCGATCGGCCTGAGGGCTTCTTCACACCTCCTGCCCTTCGCCGGCGTTGGTCGTCGCAGTGATCTGATCTAATCCCTATTTTTCATCTTGTGGTGGTGGTGGCTAGGTCCAAACTCGTCAGGATCCTCCTCCTTATTGATTGTCCAGTCAGCGGTGTCAGTTGCGGTGCCTTCGAGGCCAAGTATCTAGAAAATAGCCCTAGGGACGTTGCGGGCTTCCTCCTGGTGAAAGGGGAGGTCGATCGGAGCCAAAAACGGGCCAAGCTGATCGGCCTAGACCCTTGTAGGCCGATCAGCCCACCCCCTTTTGGCCTCTAATGCCTGAGCGCTTCATACGAAAGTTGTAGATCGCATCGAGCCATGCAATTTTCACTGTAAATTCACTCCAATCAAAGTTCGGATGAGGAAGATATTTCTCGTGCAAGTTCCAGCTCCTTCTGCGGGCCTGCAGTTCAATGTTCATGTTTGGGCCTTCCAATATTTAAAGTCCAAACCCAAATCCAACTTGTAGAAAAACCTTTCATTTATATCGTATTTCTTATGATTTTGCAATATGGTCCAAAACACAACACATGTGCGAATATAGGATTATTTCAAGTGTCAAGTGGCGGGTTAGTATAAGAATATGCCTGAAAAAACTAGTTAATGGCACTAAAAGTGTGTCAATAACGAGCGTCAACAATCCTCCCATGCTTAAACCTTGCTCGTCCTTGAGTAAGTCAATTCTTGCTTAAAAAAAATTAGCTTTGCCTTCCAATTTCATCCTTGCACTTAGTTATACATGATAAGATATATTGCTCTATCTCAAGGGTTTAGCATTAAAGTTCAAGTTGTGACCGGTTTCTTTTTCATTATGGAAGATAGACTAGAAATAAAGAACAAGCCATAATAAGACATTTTGCCTTCAAAGGCTAGGCTAGCTAATGGCTGGGATTCATTTATGTGCTGGTGTCAGATTGATTATGTGCATCAAGTATGCTGCATTTGTATATGCCTGGATGTGTATGGATTGAGATTTGGTGGATCAGCTAAAATTTGTAAATGAGGGATATTCTGGCTGCGCATATATATTTTCATGGCGGTTCAGTACTCTCATGAAAAAGAGGAGTTCGTGACAGTACAAAATATTTTCATGCCGGTTTAGTACTCATGAAAAACAGGAGTTCGTGATGGTACAAAATATTTTCGTGGCGGGTTTAAACTCTAATGAAAACAAAATTTCCTGTGGGTTGACAACTGTCACGAATCATTTTCGTGTCGTATTTCCATGAAGGTCGGTCGCCAGGAATTAGGTTTCGAAAACCTGATGAACCTAGATTTTCGTGGAGGTGGCTCCCCGCCACGAAAAAGATTCGTGACGGGTGACCGTCATGAAACTTCAATTTCCATGGCGTTTGATTTGTGAGGGTTAATGCGTGATGGTTGGCCGCCACAAATGATTTTCGTGGTGGAAATCGTATTTTTCGTGACGGGTTCGCACTCTCACGAAATTTCCATCCTGTTGTAGTGATGAGACCTTTCCTTGATCTTTGCCAAAGTACAATATGATAGCTAAAGTGTTGCGGAGCCTTGCTAGTAAGGCAGGCCAAAATACAACAGGGTCTGTTGCTGTGGAAGCAGAAAGCCGCGTGATATGCCACAGAGGAGGGAACATATTCTAAGAGGCTTGAGAGGAGTTCCAGAAGTAGTGGCATATCGCTGCTAGAGTTGCGCATTAGATTAGGTTACGATCTCAGCTTACATAGCAAGATCTAGCTAGCTATCCCCGAACTTTTCATTAGCTGGTGGTGCCGCATGGTCTTACAGTTTTTTCAGCCATCTGCAACCACCCAACCGAATATCGGTTTTGCAGCGAACTTACTATCTAGACACACCACTACTCTTGCTAAATGTCATTGGCAGGAGTTGAGAATATCTTTTGATATCTCAATGGTACGCACGATTTTAGTCTCTTTTTTTTTTTCTCAAAGAAAGCTGGATCCAAATGATTGGATACGTTGATGCTTGCCCAGATCAAAGATAGACTATGTATCTCTACATGGTGGAATAAACATATAATAGAAATCCTCCAAACAAACATTAGTGGTTACATGCACGATCATTCCGAGATAGATGCTTTGTATGCAGCTTCAAGTGAATGTGTGGGACTGCGTATAATGATTAACCACATATAACAATCATGTGGTATTGGTTCAATAGACTCATCAACTATTATCTATTCGTGTTGCATAGATGGAAACAAGTTACATAAAGAATAATATTACAAAGCATATTGCACCAAAATTGTTCTATCCTCACCAATTAATACAAGGTGGGGAAACTGGTCTTTTGCAAATTAATGCTTGCGATACTTCCGCTGACTCATTCACAAAGTCCTTACCCAAATTAATATTTCAAAAAATATGTATATGAAATTGGTATGCAACAACTTCGAGATTTGCAAGGTTCAGTAGGAGTATATATCTTCCAAATTAAGTTAAACATGATCAAACATCATAATGCACTCTTTTCAATATGTAATTTTAATAAATTTCTTATAAATTTTTTAATGAGGCAATATTATATCTATCTCTAAATTTCCCCCCACCATGGACATTCCACTCAATTTTTCCCACGGGATTTTTTGAAGTGTTTTCAAGGATGACTGAACTAGAATTTCACGAAGCATACACGGAACAAATTGATCAAGGGGGATGTTAGAAAGACGCATATGCGATCAATTAGTACACTTAACGCTTGATTAGCAGTTAACCCTAACATTAGCAACACTAATGATGAAATGCATCTGTACAGCGAAAGGGCCGGTTCGTAGGGGCCTAACCCTCCTAAACTGGCTCGTCCGTGTTCCTTGGGTAAGTATAAAAAATGGGCTTCCTTTATCGAAAAAAGTTTAAAAATATGTAACCCCACATCATTTTAGAATCAATACAATCACATTTCATTTATATTCACAATCTAGTTTTTACTTCAATAACACTGTCGATCGGCTCGTCTAGCTCCGCACAAACGATGATCTTCTCCTGTGCAGCGTCATGCATGGACAGTCCTGCGCTCGACCAGGAGCAAACACATCAGTATACCCTAATCCTTGCATTCCTAACTCGATAGGCTAAGGTAAAATTACTCGCAAAAAAAAGTTTAATGGAAAATTGCTTATAATGTATGAGATGTGTTTCATGCTAAACATGCACGGCGAGGCCATGGCCAACTAACCCCTGGTCTTCGAGATGACCACCGCCGAGCCCGTCAACCTGCTCAGTAAAAGAGGCTAATTAATTACTTAACAAAAGTTTTCATTTTTGCGATAATGATAGTGGATACACAAAGCTGCTAACCTTTTGCACACCCTTCGCTAGCCAATGTTTTGATTTTGCGACCTGGCACTTTGGCAGGCAGTTAGCTAGCTGTTTGCCGTACACACTGAAGCGAAGGGTATTTCGCTAACAAACAGACATCATACTGCCTGGTCTGCGTTGCGGAGTCAGTGAACCGGCCGGCTACTTTGAGCTTGGGGGCTGGCTGCTCCGTTTGGATTCAGCCTGGCAGGTAGCAGGCAGCTGCGGAGCCAAGCAGCGGTCTCCACCCCAAGCTAAGCTGACGAAATCGTGCGCCTGAGGTTGCTGCCTCCGAGCGCCTAGCAACTTTGCCGGGTCTGTAAGCAAACAAGCAAACATTTTAGGTGCAACTCAAGCCCCGACAGATCAGGAGGAGGGGACAACTGGGATGTTTGGACAGTATTGCTTGAACTATATAGTGTGCAGATATAGTGGCCGGTGTACAGTATGGTATTCCAACATGGCTGGTGGTGTGGTGTGGACAGCAATGCCAGCTGGGGTGCAATAATAGTAAGCTAACATGGGATAGGTCACGAAGATAGTCTGGATTATGTCCTCAATAAAGAGTGTTTATTAAATCTTTCAAAAATGAATAGTGTACTATCACTACCGGAAAGATGAAATTCGTCGAGTGTTTTTTATTTGCCGAGTGTTTTTTTTCGGGCACTCGGCAAACAAGCTCTTTGCCGAGTGCCTGCCTAAAAACACTCGGCAAACAAAAAACACTCGGCAAATAGGGGGTTCACTGAGTGTCAAAAACAAAACACTCAGCAAAGAGGGGGGTTTGCCGAGTGTCAAAAAAACACTCTGGCAAAGAGGGGGGTTTGCCGAGTATTTTTTTGACACTTTGCAAAACAATAAGTTTTTTTCTCTTTTCGCCTTGAAAATTTTTCTACTCCCCACATACAACATGTGGTACTCGATGTTAAAACTTGGTATATTTTTGGATTTGTTTGCTATATTTAATTAATTAATTGCATTTCAAGGAAATTTTTGGTATAAGTCAAATTTGAACTACAAGTGATTCAAATTATAGAATAAAATGAGTAGAAAAATGATATTCATGTTATTTAGCCCAGTTTGAGGCCTTACCCATGAAATCAAAAAAAATTCGAACATCTTGTTCAAGAAACACGACCACGAACGTGTGGCTGAATGATTTTTAAATTGTAAAAAAAAGCAAGCGAAGTCTGCTTTTGAGGAAAGGCAAAAAGCAGCTGCGGCTGCGGCAAAAGGAGATAGGAGGTGCTGATACCAAGGTGCAGGTTGAGGTGAAGGATGGCAATGACTGGGATTGCTGGCACTACAGCAATGAGGATGTATCTCGCTTGAACAAGGCTCGCTTGCTGATGCTGTCTTCCAAAAATGCTGCATCATGTGAGCATTGCCAGGAAGATTCCTCGACGAATCAGCAAGCCTCGGGAAGCAAGGGACTAGGTGATAAGGAGGAGGAGGAGGAGGAGAAAGGTGGGGACACAAGAGGTGCTGCTACCAAGGATCAGGCAAAGGTGAAGAATAGCGATATCTGGGTCTGTTTGGAGTGCAATAGGTAGTTCAGTGGTGGTGCAGATAGCAGCAAGCCAGAAGGCCATGTTAAATTGCACTACTATGAGAATCAACACTGGTGGGCTGCACATTACGATGATCCAACCTTGATATATTGTTTTAAATGTAGAGTGGAGGTTGTGGTTAGGATCCCTGATGTTTCACTCTCACAAAAGAAAGAGAAGACTGAAGCTTCATATGAGCCAAAAGCTACAAAATCGACAAAGCTAATGGAGGGCATGGGATCCAACAATCCTGCACAAATATCACCCCCATCAGATCAGATGGCAATCCCGGAGATGGACCTGAAGCTCTCTCTGCCTATAGCCAGGGAGGAGGACAAGGGAACCAGTGATACCGGTGAAGTGTCATCTCCCCCATCATATGAGCCAGAAGCTACAGAATGGGACTGGGGATGGAGCTTGGGCAGTGACTGGTATTAGGAGACCACGACGATGACAAAACTAATGAAGGGCATGGGGTCCGACGATCCTGCACAAATATCACCCCCATCAGATCAGATGGCAATCCCGGAGATGGACCTGAAGCTCTCTCCGCCTATAGCCAAGGAGGAGGACAAGGGAACCAGTGATACCGGTGAAGTGTCATCTCCTCCATCAGACCAGACAGAAATAAACCAGCTCTCTCGGCCTATAGACAATCAGGATATTGCCATATCCGGATCAGCTGCCACCAGCATGAACATCATTAAAGGGCTGCCAAATATTGGAAATTCTTGCTTCTTAAACATGATGCTCCAGAATCTACATGGAATTGATTCGCTGCGGCGCAAGATATTAGGACCAAACCTTTGGATGGGGCCCCGTGTTGCTTGTTTGAAGCAGCTCTTTGTGGAGACTAGCACTTCATATGATGCAGGAGTCCCACTTAACCCAGAGATCCTTTTTGCAATTATCTGCACACAGTTTCCTGAATTCAGTGGTGGCACCATGCACGACAGCGGTGAGTTGTTTGGCCGTTTTCTTGGTAGTTTGCACGATGAGGAAACTGATGCATGGCAAATTTCAATGGATGATTCCAACAATGGAAAGGTCACAACATTAGTTGATTCAATGTTTAGGGGCCATGAGTGCAGTACTGTGTCCAGCAGAGAATGCCCGCACGAGTCCCCTAAATCTCAAGGCTTTTGTCTTTTGCAACTGACTCTTCCACAGCTTCGAGCCAGTGCTCCTGTATCTCAAGTCATAAGTCATGGTTTTGGGCTAGTGACAGTGAAATCAGAAAAGCTTCTCTTCAGAAAGTTCTTGGCTGTGAGGCTTACATACTTGTGTATGAAAGGGTGAGAGACTAAGACTTCTATAAGATGTATTTACCATACCACATACATGTTTCTTTTGTTCCGATAAATGTCAATGTTCTCTTTACTGTTTGTTGTGTTTGCCCAATAATTTTTTGTCTTCTGCCAATGTCACATGTGAGGAATCTTAGCTCACAAATACTGACATGTTGGCTCAAACAGGAGCTCCTATCTATGGTCCAATTCCCCCGCACCCAAATGAAGATGAGTTGTGGGAACATCAGAGGTACCAGAAGCGGGATATGAGGAAGGAAGAAAAACTGGCTAAGAAAGAGGCCTCAGTGGCAAAGAAGATTTGGGTGTTTCTTGATGGGTGCATTTATTTTCTTTGTGTGATTTCATTCTCGTGTTGCTGATTTTCAAGTTCTAAATTCAATAATCTTCTGGTTGCTTAGGTTTATTATTTCTGGAGATACGGTGTCGTATTACCGTTTTCTATTGACGACCATGATTGAGAAGGGTTTTGGATCACGGGAGCAGAATATTCCTTACTCACAACTGTTGAGTCACTCAAAAGATCTCGCAATGGAAGTCTGCAATAGCTATCACAGGTGCCATTTTGACTCACTTGTCTCTTCAATCTTATCTTTTATTATCTATTAAGTTAGTATCCACCATATTTTCTTTAAGATTTCTTGATTTAATATCTTAGTAGTAGACATTATTCTGGTCGATATCGAAAGACTAATGTGAATTTATAAACGACGAGATGATTCTGATGTAGTTACAAGTATGAGTCGTCTAACAACCATAGCAGCTCATCCCACACTTTATCCTTGCATGAATTCTAATATAGACAAACGCCAGCAACAAAAGACATTTAAGGTCTGAGGTCAGCATTTTTTGTAAAATAGGTTGAGGGTGAAGTTAACGGAAACCGTGAGGGAGTATACGCAGAAACCTGTAGAGGTGGAGGGTTTGAATGTGACAAAAAGTGACAGGAAGTTAATGCAGCATCTGGAACTAAAATTACTGGAAATGCTCAAATAGTAATGATCTCAACCTCCCTTCTCTCTCTGTCTCATTCTCTATGCCTAATGTTCATTTGGAGAATATTTTATATACACTTGCAGGCATGAAGAACTAAAGCAATGTCTAAGCACTGATTTTCTTAGAGAAGTGGATGTTTTTTGTCATGAAGAGAAACCGATTACGATACCAGTACCTGTGAAATGTGCCCTGGTCCAAGACCTAATTGCATATGTGCTAAGAAATCACAGAGTTGGTTACTCATGGGCTGGTGATTTTGATATAGGTATATTGATGTCTACGATGGTAGGGTGGTTATCACAAAAGATCCCAAGTTGTTTGAGATACAACCTCAAATCACAGATGGGATGATTGTTGCTATGGAAAAGGATTTCCTTAAAATTGTAATAGCTGTTCCTAACAGATTCAGTAGTTACCAGACTCATGTGCCCTATTATAAACCTTTTAAAAATCTGCTGAGTGACATTCACCAGTATGCTACATGGTGGTCCAACACAACCATGGCAGAGGTTTTGCGGGAATGGATATAGCACCATCCATTTTTGAAGGTGTCGATGGCCCGAGCGAACTTGTTGTGTGCTTGCAGAGCTTATGATGCAGGCGATGATACCGCTCTATTCAAGGAGCGCGCAGAGATTGAATCTGATGAATGGACTAAATAGTTGCTGGGGACAAAGAACCCAATGCTAATATGCTGAAGTGAAGTGTTTTTTAAATGCTACAGCTTGACCTGCTTACATGATGAACCTAATGCTAATATGCTGAAGTGAAGTGTTTTTTAAATGCTACAGCTTGACCTGCTTACATGATGACCTAGAAGAAAAGGCCACTGCACTCCTATTTTGTAATGATCAGTTTAGCACTATTGTCAAGGTAGGATTAATAGTCTTTAATTACTACGGATCAACTGGTTTTACTCTTCCAGTTTTTAATTTCGTTATTATTGTGCAGGTTGCTAAGACACTATATATGTTAGTTACAAATTTTCAAACAACTGAGGCAGTTTATAGGCTAAGGAAGGGGATCTCTATTTATAGGCTAAGAGAGTTCATAGGATGATGGCATGTGTCCCCTTCTAGAGTTTTCACTAAACAAATATCTATGTTCTACACTATTCTAATTTGTTCATAGCAACAATATCTAGTGCCTTCATGGAAAATATCATGGATCATGAGTTGGGAAGAAGGCTCTAGAAGTTTGTATTATTTTTCCATCAACACTCCCCCTCAATGCAAACTTCTCTCTAAACCTGTCTTGTAGACCATATCGAGTGCCTCCTGAAACTTCTCGATTCGTAGATAAATAAAATAAGTAGCCCGTGTCTTCAGTAGAAAACAAAACAGGGATTACTATAGAGTAGACATCCACCACCCACGTACGGTTTCAAATTCCGGTTGATCTGCACTCAATCGCTGGAACCCCTGTAGCATCCGTACTGCACGCACGACCCATCTGCAGGACAGCATACATCCATGTCTTATCGGCACGCCATCACACACGTCGGGATCGAATGCCCAATCAAACAAAGACTTAACAAATGCGAAAGCACGAATAAAACAAAGACTTAACATATGCAAAGGCGAGTTGCTGACACGCTCAGGCGATATATCCGATGAAATCTTTTGCTTGATTGAGAGTTTTTTTGGCAGACCGAGCGAGATAGAGTTCGATCCGTGGTGGTAAGGATGGCAGATGCCTCGGGGAACTGCACTTTATGGATTGCTGGTACAGGACGTTAGCTGTGTAGGAGTAGGAGTGTACTGCGTTAGCACCACTCTCCACTCCACCACCCTTCTACTACGTCACAGGCCTGTACCAGCAACTTGCAACAGGGAGCGCGTGAATTCCGATGCAGGTTGAACTATCCATACCCGTCGAAAACTAGCCGGGATGGATCGAGGACGATCGAGATGTTTGTGATGGCTACAAAAATATTTGGGTGAAACCAAGCCTTGCTAGCTGCGCGCGTATCTTCAAGTCCTAGGATCTTGAATTCTTGATAACGATTCCAAGATCTCTCCAGATTTTTGTTTATGTCACGGCCACCTCCTGCTATGTCAAGTAGACGATCGAGTAGGGTCCATTTGAGTACGTTTCGGCGCATGATGCATCTAGCGGCGCATAACCTGCACACAGAAAACAACATCAGTTTTTTTTTGGATAAAAACATCAGTTTTGGTCACCTGCTGTATATATACGGTGCTCGGCGTACTTGTGCAGTTGTGCGCGCGTGATTTGAGTGTGCAACCGCATGCATGAAATAAAAAAAAAACTAAATATGGCCGTTTGGGAAAGGCATCGGTGACATCGAACCATTTTGAATTCAGTTCGATCAAGTTGATTTTCACCTCCATTTTTTCCCTGTCCAGCTGTACGTTCATGATTGTATAGCGAGTCCTAAAATAAGTATTCTTTTAACGTTTAAATTGTATCCCTGCGAAGAGTGCATTTTTTGTTTTCTAGCCAGACCAAACTAACTTGAAAACACTCGTACCAATAAAAAACGTAGGCAGATGCGCATACAACCAATCAAATTATTATTAATTTATGTTATTTTTTTATTCTAATGCATGCACATATTTCTCCCGTCCTAAAATAAGTGCAGTTATAGAATTTTTAAAACACAATAGTAGTCATAAGAAAAATCTATATTATTAATTTTGTTAACGTTCACATAAACCTTAATGAACCGTTTCTTGAAAAAGGAAAATAAAACCAAACAATTCAAGGTCCATGCACCTTGAAAAGAAAAAAAAGTAAGGCACCAAGGGACATGTACCTTGAAAAAATTAAAGAAATAAGTAATTAAATGTGCTTGCAATTAACTCTAATGGATCCAAAACTAAAAATGTATTTAAAAATAAATTTTAAATACTAAAAACACACTTGTTTTAGAATAGAGGGAGTAAGCATATTGATTCAGAATCCGGAGAATCGAACAGATAATATGGCTTTCAATTGCAGCAACTACTCCATTTCATTTGCATGAGCATGCATGGGCTGGGGGTGGGCTGGGGGAAGCTACACGCATCGCCTACACGCATAGCCTTTTCTACAATGCAGCAGGGCCGAGCCGAAGGGTGTGCGAGCGGTTCGATGGAACAGGCCCCCAAATTGGAGGGGCCCACCAACCAGCGCAGGTTCTATAGGGACTACTTGCTGGATGTGGACGGAGAGATCCCGATGCAATAATAGCTGCTGCCATTGCCGTCCGTTTTCCTAGCGAACGATCTAGATTCACTGCACGAGATCTCGATCCGTCTCTGTTCAACCAGCACAGGTTCTATTATTCTATAGGGACTAGCCGACTAGGGTATAGGCCCTGCTGCCCTGGTTCTAGGGGCCGCAGCCACACACTGCCAGACTGCTAGGTCACAGCAGGCCAGGAGTCCATCCGTCGTGTGTCTCTCGTCGCCCGCGTCGGCCCTGGTGTCTGTACAGTCACGTCACTGGTGGCGCAGCGCGTGTCAGCTCCGGTCTGTCAATTGTGATCAATAACTCCAGGTATACTAATCTGATCTAGTTAATTTTTAATATTTTAATCAATGTTGATGGGTGATGGCTAATATAATATTAATCCAGGTGTTCAGTTATCTTTGTTCTGGTTCTGAATTATCTAGTGTTCCAATCTAATATTGTAGTCATGTCTTCTGCAAACCGGTCTAGAAAGTAGGAATCTGGTTACCAAAAGCATAAGAAAAAACAAAGAATAGAGGATTTAACTCAATCTCAAAAGGGTGCTATGGATAAATTTGTTAGAAAAGAGTCACAAGTGTCCACCGATAATCAGTCACTTGGTCAGGGACAAGGAACTGCACTTGATAATAATGATGACAATGATCCTAGAGATGGTCAGATAGAGATAGGAAATATTGCTGGAGTCGAGGAAGTTCTTATTGATAACACAAACATTGAAATGGATAACAATGCTAATAACATTGGGGCCAATAGTACTGGTGTTAACTTGAACACTTCACCAATTGCGGATGTTAATGATTCCTTTCAGCTTGATATATTTGATCCTAGATATTAGAATTCCCTTGATCTTAAACAAATTGATATTTTAGCATAGAAGGGTCCTAGAAGAGATTTATCAATTCAAAAAGGTCCTAAGGATAGATATTCTAGAAGGTTTTCTGCACTATTCTATATAAGAATTTTATCAAATGAAGAGCATTGTGATAGGGATTGGCTTATCTATTCTAAGGAACTCGATAGGTTCTTTTGCTTTGGTTGTAAATTATTTACAAAAAGCCATCGAAAAGGTCAGTTGGCAAATGAGGAATTTAATGATTGGATACATCATGGTATTAGACTTAAAGAGCATGAGACAAGTACAAATCATGTTTTGAGTATGACAACTTGGTATGAGTTGCATAGTAGATTGCAAAAGGATCAAACTATTGATAAAGCTGCTCAACGACAACTCGAGAAAGAAAAGGACCATTGGAGAAAAATTTTGTTCAGAATTGTTTGCATTGTTAAATTTCTTGCCAAGCATAATGGAGACCAGAGAGAGGGAGAGAAGGAGGTGGAGCCGTGGGAAGGGCACAAACTAGTCGGATCGGATGGGAGGGGCAAGGGAATTCCCGTCCATGGGCGCCGCCGCAGCCGTGACCGCTGGACTGAAGTTGTTGTCGTCTGGTCGACGGCGGCGGCATGCGCGAGTTGGACAGTGAAATTGATGATGAAGATGATGACGAGAGAAGAAGACAGCGCGATCGCAGCCGATGAATGCGGCCCAACCCAGCTAATTTGTTGCTCTTGCAGGTTTTGGAGCTCGAGCCAACGTGTTCCAGCCCAACAATTTTTCAACAGATTTGCTATAGCTCAAACGCCTGATTTTTAGATTTGTCTCAATCACTTTTCTTTGAGCTATTGGATCTTCAATATGGGTTAGATCCATCTGTGCAGGCTTTCCTCCTTTTCGGGCCCGCACCACACCCGCAACCCCCTCCACCCGAAATCTATTAACCCGTTAGCGGAGCCGAAGCGACTGATCCTGGGAAGCTTCTGTCTTCCTCGTTTTCATTTCTCATTTCTCCCATCCTCTTCTTTGTCGCGGTCGGTGGCGGTGCGGAGGCGATTCGGCGAGTCAAGCAGGCGGCGGCGGAGCGAGGGCGGTGATTGGAGCAAGGTATGTATAAGCTGCCAATGCTCCAAGACAAACATTTTTTTAATAAACTATCTTTTTTTATATACAAACCACACGCAACGCAATTTTTCTTGAAAGCTATATATACCTCAACATGAATTAGGATAGCATGATGGTTCCTGTGAGTTTCTTATCTGTTCCATTATCGATCCAGTATATCCACCCTGCTTTTTAGCATGCTTGTGTTGCTCATAGAAATGCCTGCCCTCACTAGACATCTGTGCTCTCTTGCACTTGTGTTGCCAAACATTTTGTCACTACCATTTCTAGCCTGTAGGAAACAAAAAAAAACATATACAAATATTTGCCTCACCATCATACATGTAATTTTTAGTACAATGCACTGTAATACTTCCATGCAGCATTTCATAATTTTTTTTAAAAAAAACATACCAGGGGTATTGATGCGCCCCTACAAGGGTAACCTCCATATGTTTGAAATATACCAAGCGACAGTGATTGATGACCCATCCCAACATGTGCCACAACCTCTCCCTGAAACATTTTTAATTTCATTTTTCAGTTCATATTATTCTCTGTTTTCATTATCAGAAACTATAGCCACAACAACGGTTAAGGAGTCGTATATAGTTTGTATATGAAATATGCAAGTTTTCACAATGTTCAATAACACTACCAACTGTGTCAAATTAGAAATATAGATATCCCTGTTTATTTACATAAAAACACTAGAATCTTTTGCAGGAAATGGTTATCAATGCCTCGTTTTCTTTTATTTTTCAAGCACTACATGTTCAAACTGAAATATGCTAGGTCTCACCAGCTGCATGTTCATGAAGTACTCTTTTTTGTGCACAGATTTTGCATAAGATAATGTTTCTCCCGTTTCTATCAACTATCATTTTCAGGATAGCAGTTTTCTTTTTTTGGTTCCATTAAAAACAAAAAAAATAGCCCCAAAGTGCTCTGCTACTAAGTTGTTGTTTACAATAGCAGGAAAAAAAATTATACAGCAGGAATAACCTGAAGAATGCTTGTACTTGTATTTTTTTTCAAAGGGAAAAATATGTTGTTTCATATCATCAACTTTTGCCATCACCAGATTTGTTGGTTTCATGTTGTTTTCATATAGAAATTTTGCTTTTTCTCATCTAGACGTGTGAATTTTGGTTTTCAACAGGAAAATGTGAGAGAATTGGATCTCAAACTCAAAAGGAAGGAACTGGATCTACAAGCAGCAGAGCATCTGGTTTTTTCTGGTGAAGGGGTGGAAGCAAGACAAACTGACCTGGGGAAGCATCTGGATCCCATCGGTACCATGCTGTTCTCTCCAGGTCGCCTCCAGCCTCTGCCTCCGCTTCGTTTTTTTCACGGCTTCTTCCATCACCAGATCGGTTTGTACATGGACTCTCGGTTGCCTCTACACTGCGTGATGGGTGTGGGGAAGGAGGCAAAAACAGTTCTGGCGGACTAAGAAACCTTGTTCCAGCGCACCTGTGATCATTTGGGCCTTTTTTTTCTTTAAAGGCCCATTAAATAGGTTTTGTGCAAAAAACCTCGGCCCAAAAAAAGGCCCAAAGTTGAAAAAAAATGCAACCCAAAGAAACCACCGGATCCACTTTTGACAAATCCGGCCCGTTTTCTTTGCTTAATGGGTCCACGGGTTCTGTTTTGGAAAAGTGTTTGAGAAGATAGCAAATCTCAATCAACTCTGTTGAGTGTACAAGTTTAATGGGTCTGTGGGTCCTATTCTGAAAAAGTGATTGAGAAGAAAGTAAATCTCAATTCTGATGAGTACAACAAAAAAGAATAGTTGCCCTCCCGCCACCCAGCCGTTGGATCTAGCATCCACGGTTTAAAAAAAAGTGATCGACAGATTGTCAAAAATCAATCGATTGACCACTAGACAGACCCATTTTTCAAACTTCTCGTCGTCGCAGACGGGGCTGCCTGTCCGATTCCGGTCACCTGTGGCCGCGCCGAAAGCCCGAAATGCTCTGATCAGCATCCAGAACCGACGCATGCATGGTCTGTGCCAATCCGAAGCCACCGCTGTTGACATCCAAAAAAAAGTCATCGCCGTTGACATCTGCATCCTACGGTGCACCGTGCATGTGTGGGCAAACAAACAGAGTCTGGCCGAGAAAATTTTGACTTTTGGAGGAGTTATAGATATTAATTCAGGCGTTGAATTGCAACTTGCAAAGGCTTTAGGTCAGCGGAAGTCGTGCGTTACTTCGTTAGTATAAGGCCACAGGTGAGTCAACTCAGAAGCGTCATGCTCGTTCAATCTAAACGGGGGGCGCGACCCTGCGCATTCCCGGTTTGCCTCGTTGACAGTCTGTTTGAACACCCGTATGTCATCATTACGCTACGCAGAAACGGCAATGGCAGGTCCGCTATTGACCAAGTAAACTTGAAAGGAACAGTGGCATATGAAACGTGCCAAGTTGATCGGTAGAGTCAGCCCACTTGTTGATATGCAACGATTGGTGAGATGACGCAACCATGAACATGCAGGCCGGTTGTTGAGCAAGGTGTGGATTACAGTACCCTTGGCAGTTGATAATACCTGATATAAGATTTCTTTTTTCTGCAGATTACCTGATCGGATCAGTTTGCTGCAGACTCCTCATGCGCGCCCAACTGAATTTTCCCCGGGTTCTTTGTAAGGAGGGGATGAATCATATCATCTGAACACTGTTCATTTTTGTGCAGATGCGCAGTGTGCCAAACTGACAGTGATACCAGGAGCAGGAGGTTCGTTCAATTTGATGTGTAGCCATCAGAAAAGGTATCAGCAGCCAGAGGGAAACTTGTGTGCTTTATCAGACAAAATCGCTCCTAGTACCTAGTACGTACCGTACCTATCAGCAACTCGTGATTAAACAAACCAAGCCCGACCGAAAGCGCATCCGATCGTTCAAAGAACCCAGCAAAGAACAATACTCTAGGCTTTAGCTGAAAAAACAAATACGGGCTTAGTACTAAGATACCTCCCCCCTTTTGTCACTTGCAGCTGGTTCCCACGAGATCAGGGTATCCGTTCTTTTAAAAAAATCGCACGCATGGTTTGGATGCTAAGCATCCGTCCCCATCTTCCAGGACCGTCAGCATCCGCCGCACCTGACCAAAGAAACGGAGAAACCCAGCCGCGAACGGCTTGCCCCTTGCCGATATTTTTAATCGAGCCGTCCCAAAGGTGCGTGTAAACGCAGCGGGCGGATAAGCAAGCTGAGCCCAGGCCGGCCGGTTTGTGCGTGTGCGAGGCTGCGAGCGACGTCGCCATCGCTGCCGGCAAGTGGAGTGGTGGTGGTGGTGGTGGTAAAATACTGGGCTCCCCACCACCACGAGCGGAACAGCACCAACCGCGGAAGGAAGCAAGCAAGCAGCAGAGGGTACAGCAACAGGCCAACAGCTGGGTTCGGTTGGCCTTGGCCGATGCCGGTGGCCTCGCGTGCGCGGGGTCCCCGTCATCCCGCCGCGCGCGCCCACGGGCGCACGACAGCCAGCGCGGGGCGTGAGCGGACGCGCACGGGACGACGAGAGCCGTCGCCTTTTGGTATTAAACGCCGCGATTTTTCTGGGCGCGACGCGACGGGTGGGTGGGTGATTGGCTGGGGGTGTCGAGCGCGACGGCGCGGCGAGGAGGGGGAAACAACTTGGGCAGGGGGGACTGATTGAGCCGGGCGCCCCAAAAAGTTGGTTTTTGTCCGGTTGCCCGCCGCAAGTGGGACAAGTGACAGGAGCAGCAATCAAGGCCTTGTTTAGTTCCCAATTTGGGAGTGGCAAAATTGGCATTTTGCCATAAATGCGCAACTGTAGCATTTCGTTTGTATTTGTGAATTATTGTTCAAATATTGACTAATTAGGCTCAAAACATTCATCTCGCAAAGTACAACAAAACTGTGCAATTAGTTTTTTATTTCGTCTACATTTAGTACTTCATGCATCTACCGCAAGTTTGATGTGATGGGGAATCTTCTTTTTGCATAGTGTCAAAGTTGGAAGTTTGGAGGGAACTAAACATGGCCCAAAAGTGGGAACGGACTCTACTGCCCGCTTTTCTGATACCGGGGAATTGGAGTGGAGACTTGGTCATGGTTTTGCGGCTCAGCCATGTCACCGTCGCCTGGGATGGTTCGCGAGGCATCCACTGGATTTTAGAGAGTTGGATTCATCAAGCATCAAAGACTTCCCTTCCGTTCCTTGATCACCCAAGTGATTTTGCCTAGCTCAACTGTATATACACAGCACAAGGATGCCATTTTGGGCACAGGACTCTGATCCTTTTACATTGCCACTTGAGTAATACTAGTCCATCAACCCGTGCTTCCGCATGGGCTAATGTTTTTAAAAGCTATTGTATTTGAAAATTATTTAGAAATTTAACTCCTTATTAACAATCTAAATTGTTTACCTACTACTCTCTTATTTTTTTTATTTTCGTAATGATAGTTGTGGATAGCTTTTAAGAAAATATAATAGACCAATGACTATTATTATTAGAGTTTACAGGATTGATGTTTGATATTTCTAATTTTGGTGAGAATTTTTAGGATTTATCTTTTTTTCTAACATCTCTCGTGAGAACTAGTACAGAGTCTCCAATTGAAAAAAAAAATGAGGCCACATTGCTCCAAAATTATTACCTTGAGCTACCTCTCATTTGTTAAATATTCAAACATAATTTTTATATAGATATATAGTTATTATGTTCATCCATTGTGATAGATTTTAGTTAGTAATTACTCTCTATAATGTTTTCATCCACATTTATAATCTTTAACTTTTTACTTTGCATCATAGTTATACGCTTAAAGTTCTTTAATGGATCTTAAGTTTGAGCTATTGTTTTAACATATTCTCATCACTTCCTCTATATCTTTATAAATGGTAACACGCATCATGCGTATATACCTTAACTATTATAGCATATCCAAATATTCTTACGATTTAGAATCATATGTTGGTGTATATTTGTAACTAAGGTGATTTGGATTCAAATGTAGGATTATGTTATTTTTAATAATAGCATATATTAGTAATATAGATGCAAATTTAAGGGGTTACTTTAAGTTATTTTTAAGTATTAGTGGTGGGAAATTTAGTTGAAAATTTAGGGAGTTATTTTAAATATTGTTTATAGTGGCATAAGTGGGTAATTTTGATAAAGATTAGGGGTTACTTTAGCTTATTTAGATAATGGTGGAGGTGGGTAATTTAGATATAGATTTAGGGGGTTACTCTAGGCTATTTTCATAGGGATAGGTGGGTAATTTTTTAGAAAACATAATAGATCCAATGGCTATGATGATTTGAGTATATTTATTGATGGCCAGATGTTTTGCTTTTTTGTGAGAAATTTTCTCTCTTTTCCTCTATTATCTACATAGAATCCTAGGTGGCTTCACATGAAGGCTTCAAAAGGAATCTTCAATTAAGATTTGTAGCATACCAAATGAGTCTCTTCTACTTTTTCCCAAACATGCTACGCTTCTTTTCCACATTTTTCTCGACTCTCCCTCGGAATAGTTATTTATAGTATATCTACGCATTCATGTGCTCAAGTCATATGCACTAGGTTTCCAACAATTCCATCATGCTTGCATGATTTTTCATTAGTTTGTTCACGGCACATGACGCCCTAATTATGTATTCCCGTGACCACCACCTCTACATCGCGTCCCAGTGATTTCAGGGGTTTTGATTAACAACTCCATTATATGGCCAACTTCAACTTCTCTTTATTTTTCTGGATATAATCCGTGTCCTCCACAATTACTTTTTCATGTCTAATCTAAAACATGAAATAACTAATGCCTCAACTAAACAGTGCGGAGACAAAATATTATTTGTCTTCTACTGCCTGGTGGTGTGCCCTGTACAACCGGTCCTAAATGGATCTTCCGAGAAAAAAGGACAAAATAATATTGTGGACAGAAATTTCCGATACTTTTCTGAGTGATCATTTAAACAACCTAAAAGAACATAAACATTGAAATATAAGGTGAAGGTTTGGAATTTTGAAACCAAAGTTAAACTTCCAAAGTGTAAGTTAAAATTACGATGAAATCATTGTTCGTTCACTTTTTGTACTAAGGGTTCACTATTCGTAGTAGATCATTATCCCAAAAGGAAAAGGTAGTCCACTTGTACAGAGATGCTGAATGTGACTAGCACCACCAGTTCGGCTTTTCCTTCACTCTTAGGGTGCGTTTGGTTGGGAGACAATGTAGAACGGGACGGTCCCGTTCCAGTTTTTCGGGATGGGATGATCCCATTTCTTGTTTGGTTGAATGGGATGGGATGATCCTATTTTTTGTTTTGGTTGGAGAGATCGCTATAGACGGGACAAGCACCGTTTTCTTCTCCTGTTAACACCCGTTCGTGGGA
>NC_028451.1:37755179-37756005 GCF_000263155.2 Setaria italica | reverse complement strand
CCTCGTACAGCAACCTAGAGTAGTTGTTCTTGTACAGGTTTTAGGCGTGTCCAGTTGGGTGCCCCTGGCACTGCTCTTTGTTTTTCGCTTTTTTGGGTTTTTTTTGTTCTGCTCGTTTTTTTTTTCCCTCTAATAAAAATTCGGCAAAGCTTTTGCCGTCGGTTAAAAAAAACATAGCTAACCACAAATGACATTTGACAACGCCACAAACCGCTGCTGGTAACCGGAGACAGAGACCGGTAGCGGAAGCAAAAGCAGTCTTGTGGTTGCAAGTTGGCATTAAAAATGGAAATCAGGTCACTCTCAGAGCCACCCTGTTGCCTGGTTGCAAGTTGCTTCCCCGGCCTTTAGCCAGATGCATCGCCCTTGCTCTGCTTCCCGCGCTTTGTACTCTGCTCCAGGCAGAGCCAGCCGCCACCTATAAATATGCGCCTGCAAATCCACCATTCGCATCCCAAAACCACTCGAGACGCCATTCAAGCAGCAGCAACGCAGATCAACACCTTGAAGCGAAGCAATCGACAACTGATAAGAAGAAGATGTGCCAGATCAAGAAGGAGATGAGCGCCGAGTCTGGCTCGCCGTGCAGCTCGCCATCGGCCTCCACCTCGCCGGAGCACCACCAGACGGTGTGGACATCGCCGCCGAAGCGACCGGCGGGGCGGACCAAGTTCCGGGAGACGCGGCACCCCGTGTTCCGCGGCGTCCGGCGGCGGGGCAACGCCGGGCGGTGGGTGTGCGAGGTGCGCGTGCCCGGTCGCCGCGGCTGCAGGCTCTGGCTCGGCACATTCGACACCGCCGAGGCCGCGGCGCGCGCGCACGATGC
>NC_028451.1:37753227-37754835 GCF_000263155.2 Setaria italica | reverse complement strand
CCGCGTTCTGCGACGACGCCGTTGCCGAAGTGCCACTCTGGAGCTACTAGGACTACTGCACTCTACTTCAATGTTTTGCCTTTTCTCTCTTTGCGTCCGATGCCTATTTATGGTATCGTAAAGGTTGCTAGTTTACTACTACTACCGGTAATCAGACAGAGCAAATTGGGAAAACAGAGGGTGCCCCCATTGACTTTCTAAAGCTTGCAAAAAATATTCGAATTTAGAGCTTATGATAGTGGTTGACACTGAACTTATCTCGTCAGTTTTAATAGTGGTTGACTTTGAAGTTGGCAAGGTAACCGGTAACGGTTTGGATGGCAATTCATCCCCTACTTGAAGCGACCGTCATCTCACACTCTGCCTGTCGCCCTGACGGGTCCTGCTTCCCAGGGCCATCACCGTTGCCATCTGCATCCTAGTGGTGCATTTCTATTTTCTCCAGCACCACCAAGAAACGCCTTGGGAAATGCAAGTCTGACCTTAAAAATTTTGACTTTCTCAACTGGAAAATAGAGAAGATCCTGACTTCAGAGGAGGCAAGGAGCTAGTCAGCGCCTCACCGGCCGGTATTTCGTACTTGTAGAATTGCAAGGCCCTGTTTGGTCAAAACCCCCAAGGCGTGCGTTTTTCTGAGGCCACAAGCGAGGGTCAAGTGAGGATCCGGCTGCCTGTTCAACGGATACAGGGGGCAACCGCAGCCTTGCCTTCCCAGGATTCTTTGACGCTTGACAGTCAATCTGAACACTCATACTCTTCAGCACTGATGGCACATCCAAACTGCAACGGCACGTCAACTGTTGACACTTGACAGAGCATACTTGAAGACTACTAGAATTCTTGCAGTCATACTAAAACCGTGAACATTTCTGTTGTGAGTCATTAACCAGTCTGCGCTGCAAACTCTTCAGCGCCCTACTGAATTTCCTCCGGATGGGGGAAAAAAAAAGGAACTTGCTCACAATTGTGATAAGAAAGGGGGGATCAATCATACATGCACATCGCTTTCCTGAAATGGCCTGTTGTTCATTGTTTGTGCGCACTTGATGTGTAGCGTGAGAATGACATCACGTTCGCTCAATTGGCAGTACATAAATCACAAAGTCGATCAAACACAGCTGTAACATCTCTTATCACAGCTCATGCTTGCGGTGATTGTTTCTGTCGCAGTTCCCCAACTCTGAAGTGCACGTTTTTGCAGTGACACTCCAGGGCATCAGAACGTGTTATTCCTTTATAAAACACTAGCATATACCTATTACAAATGCAAAGTGAAAGTGTGGTTGGAGCTTGGGTGGCGCCCACAGAGGATGTCAGATGGACCAAAAAGATATTCGCCACGGCACAATTGGTGTGATTAAAATTCTGGTGTTTACCAGTCACCAATTGGAATGTATTAAAATCTTGCAGCCAATAGTATTGGAGAGGTAACCTTGGTTCAAGGGAACCGAATAAAGAAAAGCCAAAGCTTTCCTTAAAGAAATACAGACTGCTAGTGTTAGGATACCTTTCCAGTTGCAGCTGGCTCCCGGCAGATTAGCACCGGCAGCATAGAAAATCAGGGTTCAGATTACTCAAAGTATCTTCTCCCGTTCCCAGGACCGTCAG